>NW_024884844.1:1492074-1768776 GCF_019232065.1 Centrocercus urophasianus
CTTGCAACCCTGTCTACTTCACATTCCTTCTGATCTGTCCAGAGCTTTTCAAGTGAGTAGGAACACGCAGACAAATGCATTTTGAAGAAAATCTCATTTCGACCCTAACTGGTGCTTCACAATTTCCAATTCATGCTGTTGCCATTTTTACAGGAATTGATGGCTGCCATTGTTATCAAAGCTGACAGGCCTCTACTAGGTTGCAAAATCAGCGCAACCTGCTTAAGCCTTTCATTATTCCCAAGTGGCAGATTCTCGTGATATCTCTCTTTTATAGGCATTGCTCATTTTTATTTCACATTTGACATGGCTCCTCCACTTGTTTGCTGCTGGGGTGCCGAGATAAAGCAGCTCCTGTAAAGTTAAAGGGATGACCGCTCCGTTACGTGCTGAATGTGGTGGGCAGCTCCGTGCTTCCAGTGCATTTCAAATCAAACACTGATATGTTTATAGAAATTAGCAGTTGGGTAATTGCCCAGTGTATGGACTCATTCTTCCCCACCTTGGTATTCAGGTAGCATTTTACACACTTTGTGAATGTCCTCTGAAAGCAAACCCAAATCATAAGTTTTGGGGCTTCTGGTTTTGTGCCTGAAAAAATAAAGGGACAGTATTTTCACTGAGCTGGATTTGTTTAGAAGTCTGTTTCTTGTCTAAGTTTGCAGGGCCTGGAAGGGTGCTGAAAAATAATTGAATGGTCACACTGGGCTGAAAAAACAGGAATGGAAAAAGGATGTGTGGGGAGAGCCAGCAGCCCAGCTACTGGGAATTGAGAAGGGTGAATGGAGCATAGAACTCCCTGCAGTTGAGAGATCTGTACCTGCCTTGGGCACAACTCAGGCAACCTGGAAGAATGATTTTCCCCCCATCCTCCCATGTTTTCAAGACTGCAACCAAGGGTTCTGCGCAGGCCTCTATATGGTCTGTGAGTGCCCTATGAGTTCCTTGCATGGTACAGATTGCACCAAGGAATGAAAGTGGAGGAATGCTTTTTGACATCATAAATCTTGTTTGTCAACATCTCGCTATGCGTGACTTGCCTTATGTCAGAAGGGAAGATTCCCAGTAGATCTAGGAAGGGATCTACCACATATTCCAGTGTCATCCCAGTGGATTCTCATAGGGTTCTCATATTGCCTTTCTCTTCATACATGAGAGTGAAGACATTTTGCCACTCTGTTATTTAGTCTGGAGTTGCTTTGCAGTTCTTTATGAAGAGATCTTTTCTGTGAGGGAACTGCTGTCTTCTCTGACTGTGTGAGGTACTCGGTGGATGATCTGCGGTGGGCTTCTCTCAGCGGCTGGACATGGAACAGCTCTCTGAAGTTATTTAGATGTCTGAAGGTATAAACTATGATATCAGACCAACTGTATAAATGTGGTTCTGTAGCTGTTATGTGTTTGTGCTTACGCAATTCAGTTAGAATGTGAGCCATCTTTGCTTCTGCACCAAACCTGACTCTACTTTTAGTTGTGTAACCAGCTAAGTGTGGGCAGTTGAAATCACAGCCAGTTGGAATGGAATCTAGTGGTATCTGTACTATTTTGTTTGCAGTGCCTCCCATGGAATTCTTCCTTGATTCCCTGTACTGAACCTTATGAATCTGAAGTGGCTCCCAAACACTTCTGGGAAGTTTTGCCACTCGTGGGCAGTCACCAAAACTCCTCAGTCTGTCATGCCATATGAACTATACCTACCTTGTGGAAGGCAGATTTTCCCATGCCCAACAGGAGATGTGGATGAGTGCAGCAGTGAGTCAACACCACAGGACACAAAAGCAAGGCACAAAGGCATAAGAACTACCGTGCTTGTAGAGGCAAAAGAAATATTGCCCCTGCTTCTAGTATCACCTCACAGGGGCTCTCAAAACCTAGGGCTCTCATAGGGTGAGTCGTCTTTCCTTCTGGTGATTGGGATCATTGTTGTAAGGGAAGATCTATTGCTTAGCAGAAATAATGAAGGGGGGAAAAACAGCTTTACAGGTATATTAAAAAAATTATTATGAACAAATAAATTAGTGAGCAGATATTGATACATAAATAACTCTATAGTACCTAGTGGTGTAATCATCATAAATATCCCAGGAAAAATTGGGAGACAGGGATAATATTTTTTTAATTAATAAATCAAGTGCTATACCTAGCCAAAAATAAAAAAAAGTTAGAGGAGCTTGTGGGCGTAGCAGCTTTTCTTCAGGTCTAAAACAGAAGCTGCAAACTTTGAGGTAAATAAACATAAGGGACAATTGTCCTACTTTGATTTAATTACATAAATCAGTTAAACAATTAGAGAGGAATGTGTTGTTAAAATCTCAGAAGCAGGTGGGAACATTCAGGTTTGATTTCCCAAGACAAGTTTTCATGATGTTACTGCATCAGGTATTAAATCCCCTTCCCTTTGCTGTTTTTTCCTGGTCTTATCTTTGCTGCACAGCCATCGTTGCTTGTGCAAATGTACTGTTGGAAGGGTCAGGAAACTGAGTGAGTTCAAAAACAGATTGTGAAAAAAAAATTATCTTTTGAGCTTTTCCTTTGGGTCACAGAGCTACAGTAAGTGTAGAAGGAGAGGGCAGTCAATGCTAAAAACATCAACTCGTGGCCCTGCTGCTCTCAGAACTCTGAATAGCTGATATCATTTTTGCTCAGCTGGACCTGGCATCTCTAGAAATTAGCGAAGAATGGGATAGGTGTGCTTGGCCATTGTCATGCTGTGTAGGACAAGCAGTGTTATATTGAGGGCATGCTGTCCAAAGATTGTTTGGGTCCACATACCGTGGCACGTAAGATGTGACGTAGAAAGATGCTGAGGACAGGAAGACATTTCATGGTGGATAGTAGAGAAGCACTACGTCTGGTATCAATGAATAGGGTTTAGGATGTGCTTTGTTACATTTGGGCATTCAACTTGAAGAATGGTGGTTTTAGGATGACAACAAAGAGTGAACAGATCCCATTCCTGTTCTCAGTGCTGCCAGAGTTTTCCTGTACTTCAGAAAATCACTTAAGTTCCATGCATCTGATTCTTCCACAAAATTAGGCTAACAAGATCCTCCACATCATGGAGAGACTCTTGATTTCCAGAAGTGTCTCTGATATCTCTGGAGGCCAGATGTCCTATAAGGAGAATATGTTCTTACAGTTATGATGTCTGGCAGCAGTTTTGATAAACTAGATCTTGCTCTCCTGGTAAAACACCAGAAAACATATTCCTGACCAAGATTGGATGTGTTCCCTTCTTAGGCGCAGCTGAAAGAGTCAGAGAGTGAGAGAGGCTCATCATATTACTTCTACGTGGCAGGAAGGCACTTATGTACTGCAACAAGCAGACTGAGAACCTGAAAACAAACAAGATGTGCAGACAAACCTACACGTGCATCCTCTGCCTGTAACATACATGGGAACTCTTGCTTGTGTATCTCTAAAGGAGGTGCTGGAGCCTCAAACCTGACAAAAAACTGCTGGATGATGCTGGTTTGCAGACTTCTGCTACCCAGGGCACTCTTTTTACATCCGTATTCCCTGCAGCTCCTGCTGGGAGGTATCACAAAAGATGAATTTCACACCATTCAACATCACAGAGCGAAGTGGCAGCTTATTACTTGATGTATAAATTATCCCCTTCCTTTGGATGCTTAAACACACAGTCTAATGATGTATTCTTCTTTGTAATAAGATATAAAAGGTTTGACTACTTCTAATGTGACAGAGGAGCTTGCTTAGAGGATAAGTCCCCGGCAACACAGACTTGCCTGGAAACAAGACAGAAAATGTTGTTCTGTGTTAAGCTGTCCAAAAGCAAACCCCTAAAGCTTATGGATGCACATTCAACACATGATTCCAGATGTTGCATCATAAGTGAAATGATGTGGCCAGAAATGGATTGATATCATGGACAAGATACAAAGGCTTATACAACGGGCAGCAGGCCTGTTGATTACTCCGCACATTTTGAGGTGGAGGACAACCTCTGTGCCTTGTTTTTTTTTTTTTGTCCTACCCTGATGTAAAGTTCTGACATAAGTTTCATCTTAAGTCTATTCTGCTGCTGAAATGCAGGAAGGCAGGAAGGCTTTAATGTCAGTTCTTCCTCTCTGCAGAACCCTCCTTTATGGGAAGCGTTATTCAGATAAGTGATCCAAAGCTGACTTAATGGTGTGAATTTATCAGGTGTCTGAGCTAAGATTCAAACAAACTGGTACTGTGTACATCTCTTCCTATGCTGCGAGTCCTTGCCTGGTTCCCTAGGGATTTGCTGTCATTACTCCTTGTCTTTTCTGCCTAATCTCTCACCTGTTAACATAAATGATGGGCTATACACAAAGCCTGTTATGTCTTCCTAAAGACCTTGTGGTTTAAGCAATGTAGTGTCTAGGTTCAAATCACCATTAGGTGATTTTTTGAAGAAGCTCGATTTATACTGGGCTGGCAGCAGAGCACACCCGTCATTAAGAGTAAAAAAGTAAGTAAAACATAAGACACCCATTGCTGCAGCACTTGTTAACATCTCGCTGATGTATACTGGCCCATAGAACTCTGTAAGTTTGGAGGAAGAAACACATTTAAAATATTTTGGCCTTGGAAACAACCCTTAAGCCTTGAAGCCTTTGATCTTGCAGCCATGCTGGCAAGGGGCTTCTATGTCACTTTGTGTGAAATGCTAAGTGGGGTTCTGATCTGTATAGGCTGTTCCACACTTTGCTTGATTCATTGTGTTGGGGTTTAAATGAGAAGAGGTTTTTAACTTCCTTCAAATACTGTTAGAAAAACCCAGAAGATGTTTTGGAAGGTGTTAAATAACATACTTTAGCAGTACTACTGTGTCTGCAGATTACAAATATTAGCCCTTTGTAGTTCTTGCCTTCAGTGTGACAATAAAAGAACCAGATTGGCGCATCTACAAGTCATTTGCATTTAGTGTTATTTTTTGTACAATTATGTGTTTGAAGAGAAAATGCTTTTTTCTTCTTTTCTTTTCTTTTATTTTCTTTTTTTTTTTTTTTTCCCTCCTCCAAAGCTCCCTTAATTACTTTCAGTTCAGGTTGACTTACCATCTTATTCTAGGTAATGAAAGTCAGATGGGAAATAGTGAAACTTAGTCTAAAGTCAATCAGCCTGTTAAGTTGAATGCAAAATGCACTTGTGCTTCATTCATTCCTGGTAGGGAAACAGAGATGCAGATGATTCCCACTGAATGCCCAGAGAAGAAATGAAAAAAGATCATTAAAGCAAATATCAATGCTGCAGATAGGAGAGGGAGCAAACACAATGTGCACTGTCTCTGAAGTGCTGCTGTGTTACAAAAGCACAGAAAATAGTTCACATGAATTTCAGAAGTTTTTATCTCTTCTTTATTTCCTACCTCCTTCCCCAAAAGCTCCATCAGCCCAAATTATGGATGTTGGAGTGACACAAAGCAGTGGTATTTTTGTAGCAGTTTATGTATTCATGGTGGATGAGGCTGATGTGAAATGCCCTGAAGTCAGTATTTCCAAAGCTGGCTGGGGAGCACCCTGAGAAGGGAAATGGTTGCATGGAGGGTATTCAGCTCTATCTCTTTTAGTCTGGAGGCTGGTGCAGCACTGGGAGAAGCCGCTGTTATGGGTTGCTGCAAATAACCTGTGTACTCTCATGCCTTCAGTGTCTCTTCCCTGCCAAGGGGGCTATAGTTGATAAATAGAGGTCTCAAGCAGAGCTTGGAAGCTGCAACTAGACCTCAATATCTTATTGCACTGCTCTCACCACCCGTTCTCATGTCTGCTGTCGGTTGTGAGTGAAACAGCCCGGTTTCACTCAACTCCCAGCTTTCTACTGAAGCAGTGTAGGGTAGCAGAACAGCAGACTGCTTGCTTCCTCCAACCCCGATCTGGGAAATAAACTCGTGTTTGCACCCTTTCTCAAGGTGGGACTCAAAAGCAATCAATTCTTGTGCTGCCAAGCCTTTCCTTCTATGCTTCGCTTTCCCCAGCGGTAGGATGAGAGATGGATTTCCAGTTGTACTTTAGGCCCATCCCATGCAGTGTGCTACTGTGAGGCCCGAAGGGCATTGCCTTCTCTAATCTCACTGCCTTCTTAGGTGAGAAGATCTCTCTGGGCAGAGAAATCCATGTTTTCAGTGCACAAGCTGCACATTAAAGCTGCTACAAAATTCCCAAGGTAGGATGGTATATGTGAACTATTGTAACCACTGATTGTTCCATGGCTTGCAGGTGTTGGGCTTGTTTTCAGCTCATTGCCTTTAATTGGAAGGAATTTTAATGACTTCACGTGGCTTAGACTGGAAGCGGTTATAATTAATTCCATGTGTGCATGCAAGATACATGTGCACGAGAAAGCCCTTGATTGATGAATTCTTTCCTTGCAGAAACAGAAGCCAACAGTAACCCAGCACCAATCTGGATGATATAGACTGAATTAGTCTGTGGCTGTGCAGCCAGCTCCAGCTATTGCTGAGACTATAAGAAGGTTCTTCACCATGATATGCATCTGTTTCTTCTCTCCGCAACAAGGTCAGTGCTGTGATTCACATTTGTAAGAGGTTTTAAGATCACTTAACAAAGTAGAATGTGGCTAAAAACTATATGTGTAGCTGAAGTAATTGGAATTCACTCCAGAAAAAGGATGGTACCTTAGTTCTCTGATACTATTGTTTATTGGCATTGTTGGGAGATGGAACATAGGAAAGAATGGCTCATCTCTGTGTCTCTTCTTACAACAAGTGGGCTCCTTTTACAGTCTTGGTCAGTTTTCTTTCCTTGTATGTTAAGACAGGATTGGAAAGGTAGCCCTGTACTCATTTTGTCAGGCTTCCCCTGTCCTTTCCTGGCATTCAGCTCTCTCCTTTGGATGCAGGGCTCTATGCCAATGAAGATTAAAGACAAGATGTCTGTGTGTACTTAGTGGGTGCAGGTACAGAACAAGTCAGCCAGTATCACAGGCTGCCCATACTCTCATGAAGGTGGGCATTTGGTGAATATGACCCATTTATCTCAGCATGCAGAAGGTGGGTGACAGGTTCCTGGGTGCTTATAGCACGCACATATTCTTTTAGGATCTTAGAGTTAAATGTTCCTTTTAATAAAGATAAGATGTATCTGCATAAGTGTCAGTCTTAATGGGACTTTAAAATGGATAAAACAGCATTTGAATAGTGCCTGTGCAATTGGAGGGGCTGGGAATGTGGCCTGAGAGGAGCAGTTCGTGCCCTCCTGGCGCAGAGGGTAATGTGTGCAGTCCTCCCCTGTACCTGCAAAGGGTGCACTCAGGAAACTTAATAAACTGCACTCCACAAGAGACCACAAAAGAGCCCCAAGCTATGCAGCCTAAAATCAGAAACGGCCTCCAGCATGCATATTAAAAAAGATACTGTGAAATATGGAGCTTAGACAATTTTCCAAATTAAAGCAGCTCAGTGTTGCTGGGAGGCAGCTGGGCACTAGGGACTGCCCCTGTGCTCACGTGTTTTTTGTCTGTGAATGGTGCAGTATGATGTAGCTTTATTTCTCCCTGGGGATAATCCATGTTTTATTGTTTGGGATTCTACTGCGGGCTAAGGAGGAGCATGTGGACAGTTACCATAGCACAGCTGCTCTGTAGTAACGCATTAATCAGCATCTTGATGTTCTGCTCCAATCTGATGTTGAGCCTGAGCTCAATATAATGAACCTAGATAGTCTGTGTAGGACCACTGCAGTACAACGCAAAGTTGGTCTTTTGGAAATGAGGCATAAGTGTTTCTTTGAGAGGATGAGAAGGTGAATATCCACTGCTGGCCTAGAGGAAACAATCTTAGCTAAAAACCTTTTTCATTTGCTTATTTACAATTGTAATTGGCAACATCCTTAGCTAGAAGCTCAATCAGCCTCAGAGGCATGACACCATCGCTTTTCCTATTTTAAGAATCCTACACAGCAGCACTAATCTCCCTAACTGGACATTGACAGAAGCCTGCCATCTTTTCCCTGTGGCTGCTGCTGCCCTGACCTATTCTAGCCTTTATTTTGGGATCTCAGCAGGGCTTGGCACTTCTGGTGGACCACCATGCTAAAGCAGAGATGCAGTTTCTAAAAGCCTCTCTGGTGAATGCAGAGGTTGGACAGGGGTTTTGGAGCCAATCCAGCTGTCAGCACGCACACAGCGAATAATATATTGACCAAACTTGTCTGAATCCCCTTGCAGGGAACGGACTATGTTTCCAGCTTCACAACAACTAATGCTACTCTGACAGGAGTGACTGATGCTATTAGATCCAAGAGTCACAGCTCAGTTTGTGCACACAACTCAGCCGATGGACTGTGGCATGGTTTTTCAGAAAGCTGCTTCTTGACAGTCTAGATTCGGTTTCAGGCTGTTATGTGGGAATGCTAGCACCTCAGAAAGGTTATTTTGTAGTTACTTTTAGTTTTCTGTCACAGCAGACCTATTTTTCATTTTGTTAACTGGAACTGCTCTGTAACAATTAAAATTACAAGTCATTTTCGGTATAACTTTTAACTGCCTTAAAATTCCACCCATCTGTCTCTTGGTTCAGAAAGAGTTGATCCAGCAATGCCCCTTATCCCTTTTCTTGATGTCAGCAGCAGCCCTGCTAGAACTGGAACGTGAAGATTTTATTGACAAATTCAGAATTAGTGAAAACTTCAGCTTCTTGCTGCGAACTGAGGAAGTTGCAGTGGTAAGAAGTGAGCCCTCAAAAAAAATAAAGCTAGGTATCAGGACAGATTGTTCATCAACCTGGTGGCTCGGTGTAAACACGTTCCTAGTTCTGTGCATGTTTTCGGGTTCTTCATTTTGCTCTGGTGCTCCGGTCAAATCCAGTCTTGTCCAAGGCCCAATGTTCTGCACAGGATTTGGCCTCGCAAACAGCCTAATTTCTGCTGCAAACCAGTAAAGAACCTCCCTACAAGGACAGTGAGTCTGGGGCTGTTTTGTCCTTTACCCAGCAGGACAGATTTCAGTGAGGATATTATGAAACAGGACTGTGAAAAAGTGAAGTTGCTTCCTTGTTCACAGCAATTGCTTGTATCAGTGTTTCTAACACTATACTGGGATTTGAGCTGAGCCATTTCAGAGAGAAACAGAGAGAACATCTTCAGCTCTTGCAGCATTTGCCATGCCACAGTGAGAGGCTTTGAGGCTTCGATGGCTAAAAAAAAATACTTTTTTTAAAAAGGAACAAAACTGAAAACAGCAATGAGGAAGTACAGAGGGCTCTCACAAAGTATGCTTCTAAATAGCAAGTTTTGCCTGTGTCTTAGGGAGCAGCTGCTGGTCAGGACAGGCTTTTAGGCATCTGAGCGGAGATGTAAGCATGAGCATATGTATAGGTTAGTGTATGAGAATCCTTTGGGCAACTTTGAGTGAGGAACAAAGCTTCACTGAAAGCAGGAGAGAGCAGTATAGGGGTTAACATCTTGAAATGCTCCCCCTTGCTCTCTTTGAGAAATCATGCCTATTTTCTTTCCAGATTAGAGTGAAAATAATGACATTCCTAATGAATGTACAGGTGGTAACAGGAATGTTTTATATATAGACATATATAACTTTGTGTATATATATGCAAAGTCACTGTGTGCCTATGCATGTGCACACGTATTAAAAATAAACTGGTATTATTTTAGCAGTTTCTCTTTGAACTTATCTTTCCTTCAGCTTCTTTAGGCTCTTTCATATTTTTTTTGCCCACTGACACAATTTTCATCTTTTCCCCAAATCAAAACCTATGCGGCCAGGACTTATATTTCTGCAACCAGCCCTCTTGTAGCCAGAGGAAAAGAAATACAGGACTTTGTGTATGAGATAGATTTTTCTCTTTTCCCTGGATAATTGAAAATAAATGGTGGTTAGATTAAAACAAGCAACTATGTGCTCCTACATCCCGCTACTGAGACTAGGCCTGAGAAATGGAAGAGATTGCTGATGTGGGTCTGTGGTAATCATAGCTCGGAGTGATGGAGCACCCTTCAGGCAGAGGAAATAGACCCCCAGCTTGCTTCATGTTTTATTGGTCTGATCCCGTGGAGCTGTGTTGATTTACCACAGCAGAAAAGTAGTGTTTGTAGATGTGTGTTAGTGAAATCAATTCACCCACCTTGAAGCACAGGCTGATGGAGGCTGAGCCAGCAGGGATTCCATGCCCGCAGCAGCGGACAAGCATCAGGACAGCCAGCAAAGGCTGGAGAAGCCAAATTGCCTGTGGGCAGCAGGGCTCGGGATGTAACCAGGTGCACTGGAAAACATTGTGGTGATTCACTGTAACAACCCTACCCCTGGACCCGAAACCATCAGGTCCATGCAGGCATTGTACAGGGAGTTTTCAACTCCTGAGTGGTATGGGCTCCCTGAATAAGGGAGGTCTTCATACCTGATGGTGTTTTACTCCTAACTTTCTCTTGGGAATTGGGGCAGTTCTAAATGTTCCACTCAGTTCACCCAGCTGTATTAAGGATTTCAGCTCAAGGCCATAGCTGTACTTGCTCAGCTTTTCCAGCTGTTGTTGGTAGGACTGGTGGCTCTGTGCCCTTGCTCACCATCTTCAGCCTCCTACATGGCCGTTTCTGTCCTCGCTAACACATCCTGCCTTGTGGAAGCTTGTTATGGCCTTGCAGGCTTGACCTCTGGGCCCTGGTGTTTTAAGGATAGTCCTTCACAAATGAAGACATTCAGAGATATTTTATCTGAAGGGTCCCCAACTCCTGTCTTAGGAGTGGCAGGAAAGACATCAGAAAGAAAGTGGTCAATGCAAGGTAGGAGTGGAAAATCTGAATAAACAAGCAATTTATTCAAATTGAGCAATGGTGTGACTGAAATGTTCTTCATAATCTCTTCCCCCGTTTCTTGTAACACTCACAGCCTGGGCAGACTTTCAAATATTTCATTTGACACAACGGTGTGATGAGGCAAGGAAAAATTCATCATGTTACTGGAAGAATTAGTGAGTGTGGAAAGAAAGGTTTCTTGAGATGGGGCCAGTGGAATGTGCAAGTCAGCTGAAAGCATAAGGAAAATGCACCACTTAGTGAATGCATAAATAATTCCATACATTATTCTATAGCACATCAGAACACAAAGCCAGCCTTGCACGCTTCAGCAGTCTTTGCTTCTGAGTGTTTTAAATGAGCTTGAAACCCTCTCAGATGCTTTTCTTCATAGGTGAATGGCTATCCAATGTACCAAAAGCAAAAATGTAATTAAACTTTAAACTCTTAAAATGACAAGTACCGCTGGGATAACACATGGGTAAAACACAGTAATTTTTTGTATTTACTCTCTGTCTAGTTAGCATTTCTTTTCAGGTGCCTCTTACAAATGCTAGCTCAAGAAAGGCAAAAACTGCAAGAATTGGTTTGTCCTTGTGAATTCAGAGCTTCAAGTGTTAACTGACTTTTGAGATGGTGTATGATATTGTTACTTGCACAGTGGGGAAAAAGCTCTGCTGGACACTGGTAATGAAGCAAGGCTTTGCCCTCGTCTACTTCAAAACCTTCCCACAAACATACAGCCTTCATCTGAACCCTGACAGCATGACATCCTATCCAAGAGGATCTGAGCGTGCTGTGTGCATGGACTTGGGCTACATCTTTAAAATGGAAGAATGCATTTCTTCTCTATTTCCCTCAGATCCTTTTCTCACTTTTCCTTGGGGCCATGATCATTTGAGGGGTGCCGGAGACTCCCATGTACCAGGCATCAGATTAACATCTGTGTGTTGTGCAGTCTTCTTAGTAGGAAATAAGGAATTAAGTCCCTATAAGTACAGGGGAAAGGTTATCTAAGTTGCCATACCAAGACCGCGTACAGGAAGATTGTTGCTGCCATGTCATATTGCAAACAGTGTTGGACCGGTTATATTCCAGTACTGGGCCCAGCACCTCAAATCTGCTGATGTATTTCTACATGCAGAACCTGAATAATCCTACTGAAGATTAAGGGATTTATTGAATATTTAAGCAGAATTTCAGAGTGTTCTCAGATCTCTGCTCTGACAAAGAAGGAATGTTTGGTTACATTTCCACTTTCTCCTCATTGTAAAATGGTAGCAACATAATAAAGATGTAGGCACAGAGAGCAAGTAGGAACTAAGCACAGCCTTTTCTTGTGTTTCAGATGTTTCAGAGGAGAAGGTGTAAACCTGTTCTTCAATATTTGAAGTGGTTCCTGTGTGTGTAACTGGCAGGGGCTGTGCAGAGACTTTGCCTTAAGCACCACAGGGAATTTCTGTTTTTATAGTTTCTGTCTTTTGCAAATGGGATTTCCACAAAATATTTTCCAATAGAGATACTCTGTGATTTCCAAGCGGAGGTGTTAGGCACAGAATGCCTAAGATGGCCCCAGCTTGCTTCTGAGCAGATGTGAGCAAGTCCATTTTTTATACCAATGGTGCACTGAGCTTAAAACATTCAGAAGAAAACTGTGATAAACAGCCTCAGCAGCCAGCAACACTTGTATTTGGATTTTTGCATTTGGTTGTCTTGTGTTTTTTTTTGTTTTGTTTCGTTTTGTTTTTTTTGCTAGACTGATCCAGTTCACTGATGGTTCAGTTGATTTCATAAGCAGTTGAAATGATCCAGGTTTGCAAAACAACTTCTGCAAGTGCTCAGAGATTTTACACTGTGCGTTTTGCAAATTGTTACAAGATTGTTTCTTTTATTAGGGCCAATGAAAAGATTGTATACCAAGACACTCTGAAAATCAGAATTCCAGTATATTACTGTATATAAGATATCTGGAGAGATCAAAAAAATTGGGAAGAGTTTCCTAACATCTGTGGAGGTTTGGTCAGTTCTCAAAACAGGAGATTCCCTTCTGCATCTAGACATTCCTTCCCTTTGGTATTGTTCTATTTCAGCTCAAATAGCTCATCACCTGGGTAAGGCAATTAAAACAACAAGAAAAATTACCCATTTTACTCCCTCCCTCTCTTTAAATTACTTTGTGATAAAATCTTTCTATAAAGACCAGTGGAATCAGAACTATAGCAGTAATGAAGTCCTCATCAGTATTTTTTTTTTCCCCCATATTGCCATCTGCAATGCAAAGCAGACATCAGCAGACACATCAGAACTTATAAGGGTGAGAGAGAGGTGATTCCAAGGGGTCAATGATACTTGTGGACTGCTGTTTTCCTGGGAAGGATTGAACCAGCCCTCATTCCTCAAAAGCTTCTGTAGGAAATGTAAATACTGAGGTCAAAAATCCAGAGGTTTCCTGCTGTGGAATCCAGAAGCTTTAAGCTTCAGCTACTTTAAAATGTTATTCAGTAGTTTTGGTAGCAATTTAGCTCTAGTCTTGGTCTCCATATGCTGCAGAGCCTGCAGAATGTGAGTCAGCAAGGGTAATGCCTTTACTTGATCATAACAAAGTTATGTCAATTATTTTTTCCTGGTCTGATTGCAGACTACCCATGGGGGATGGGAAGCCAATCCCATTATAAACTTCAGTTGTATGTTATGGCCTGGTATTTTATTTCCGCCTTGCCTAGATAACAGATGAAAGGCTCACATGCAAGAACAGGCTTGTCCATCTCCTTAATGCTGGGGTCCAGGGTAACAGAAAAGTCAATTGAAAACCAACCTGCAGAAAGGAGGTCAGACAAACTGGAAGGAACTAACTTTCCTTTTAGCACCGGGGAGTCTGCAGGCTTCCCATCCACTGCCTATTATTAGTAGCAAAGCGGCAAGCCAGAGGCAGTCTCTCTGCCCTCTCTCCAGGCCAGGAAGTGCTAATGGATGAGTGTGAGAGGTTGCCATTGGTGTGGAGGTGAAAGACAAGTGATCTGAACACATCCATCAGGTTTGTTCCTGCCGGTTGCTCTGAGCCAAGTGAATTGATATAAGAGAAGGCAAATTGAGAAGATCTGAGCAGTGGTTTTAGTAGCTGTATATGTCCTTTGTAGGGCTGTCAGAGCTGTGGGGTTTAGCCTTTTTGGATGGAGAAAGTATCTATCCAAGTCAGAGGTTGCCACCAGCTTCTCTCGGGAAGTTTTGTCCCAGATGAAGTAACTGGGGAAAATATGTCACATTTTTAACTAGTGCTTTACCTTCAGGTTACTTTTTGTCAGAAGCCAGAACTTACACTGAACTGGATTTTGAGTGCCTCGGCATGCGTCAATCTCATGACATTCCCAATGGATCACACCTTCTCAGTCTTAATTCATTTCTTTTTCTTTGCACACACTTTTTGTTTCTTTCAGCCTTTCTCTGCCTTTCTCCTAGGATTTCCTTTCTCTGTCTCATTTCAATTCAAATTTCTCAACCATGTTTCTCTTCCTTGCCCCATATTTGCTTCCTCAAGCCTCCTTCATTGAGACTCTCACTCTCTTGCAATCATTCTTGTTAATCAGAGAATTGAATGCTTGCCTGCTCCCCTCCTATCTCTAAATTGTTTTTCTCTAGCTTCACTTTTCAGCCTGTTTGAAATTCTCCCTCAGTTTCCCCATGTCCCCATCCCCCTCATATCTTATATTGCTTTCTCATCCTTTCAGATAATGGCTTCTCTGTACTTCTTTCCAATTTGAGGATTTCTCTCATTCAGTATTTTTGTTTCAGTCACACCCTGAATTTACCTCTGCTATGCTGCTTCAGTGCAATAAAGTTTTGCAGGCTGTGTTAATTAGCTATCTTCTTAACTTGGGGGTTGAAGATATTCTGTGTGTAATGTGTGCTAGGCTTTACTCTTCCAATGCCACTAAACCGTCAGAGGTTCCATGAAAGTATGCACTATTATACTTTATATGGGCTTTGCAGCATAATTATGTTACCCGGCAGAAATGCTGGAAAAATCTAAGATTGTGTTCTCCCTGCTAGGTGGTGAATTGCAATTAGAGAACCCAATGGAAAAATTGGGTTGCTTCATTTAGTTCTGCTCTCAATTCATCAGCCTGAGAGTTAATCTCTTGCCTGCAGCCACAGCAGACTGAAATAGCACCATTTGTTCTACCAAGTGGGCAGAGGGGACGTGGCTAACCTGCTGAGCTCTGCCAACAGGCTGCTATTTGGAGATGTGGGCTGAAGTGAAGGTCTGCTTGTCTGTGGTTTGGAGCTAATTAGGTCTGTTGACCTTCCGACATTTTCTGTGGTGTATCAGACCTGAAATAGGAAGCAACAGGCTATTTTTGTCCTCAAGCAGAAATGGTTGATCAGGCGCCACCCGTGCCTTTCTCTGTTCAGGAGTGTTGTTGAGTGCTTCGCTTTATGCTGACAAAGACCTTTTAAAAAGATGTCCTAATGTAGAGAGCATGGTGTTTGGCTCTTTAATTACTTTGTGAAGTTTCTCCAACACCAAGAAGCAGGGATGGATGTTGCAGCATTGTAATCATTATAGTTTCTTTCATGAGGTAAATAAGAGTATCCCACTTTCACTATTTCCCCAGCAACCTTAGATTTAATGAAAATTAGTTTGGCTTCTTTCAGTGCTCTCTTTTTTGGGGAGGAAAAAAAAAAAGATTTACTTATCTGGCTTCTAAGGATCGTATTTGGTGTATCATCATCCTATCAAGCAGCAAATGTTTGAAGATAGTAACCGGATACTGAAAGTCTCAATAGCTTTTGTGCTTTTAATTGTTATCTCATTAACTTAATGGGTGAGATTCTAATGCCCTGAGGACCTGGATTGTACCTTTCTCTCTCTCTGTCTTGATTACTGCTAGGTTTCTCTCAAGTGATATTAGCATAGTGTTATGGCATGCTAATAAAAATTCAGTGTAATCCTGTAAGATGCAAACCATGTAAAATGTAACTTCTGTTGGACTAATATAAAGATTCAGTCTGAGATTTTCCAAGTTTATACCCTGAATCTTGTCTTTGTTTTGCTTTCCAATAATGGTGACCACCCTTAGCTGGCTCCATGTTTTTTAAACTATTAGTGGTAGGAGACTATGGCACGTTCAGTTCCACTGTCTGAGAGATGGATGGAAAACTCCATACTGTCAACTGAAGAAGTACTAATGTTCAAAAGTGAATAAATGCAAACATATAAGTACATATACAAAGGCAAATAAATACTAAATCTTAATACCCAATCTCTATTCCTAATGGTGCTACTATAAAGGTAGCCATATAATTGAAAGCGCTGTGGAAGCCATGCTTTTGGCATGTAGTTGAGAGCACAGTGGTTGTTTCTGCATATTTTTTTTTTTCCTCCCACATCCTTGAGTACTTTTTTTCTTGTTTCCTAATTGGTCTTCACAGTTCAAGTTCATTTCTTTTTAACAGTCGGTTTCATTTTTCCACTAGCACAACCTCTCCAATCGTTCCAACAGTGCAGCATGAGATAATATAAGAATAACTATTCTCACTCGGGATTTAATTTCTTGCAATGCTGTGGACAGAATGGTAATTAAACACCACTTGCTGGTTCAGGAAACTGAGCACAAAGTACTGATATTTGCGTAAACTACTAGACAATTGGTCTGTGTAGTATCTGAACACTTAATAGCTTTAAGGTATTTATCTCCAAGACAACTTTCCTCAGGAGGTAAGAATAATAATATCTATTTTTTGCTGCTGATGAACTGATGCACAGAACTATTAACTGACTTCCTAATGACACATAATGAAGACTCACTCATCTAGGTTTCTTAACAACTGAATTTAATTATAAGTCCAAATTCCTATCAGTAGTTATATATGATATAGATTCAACAGACCATTCATCTTTCTGTTAGTGTATCCATCTTGTATCCATTGCTGTCTATAATTTTGGGATAACATCATCTGGTAATTGTAAGCAAGAATAAACCTCAACTTCTACAGATTCTCCCTTAGTTCAGGAATCCTTGTGTTTGTTGTTAAGGAGATAGGGATCAGTTACTTTTAGCCAATTACTTTTCCTTAACAAATGAAGACAATTTCTTCCATGTCAAAGGTGTTAGTTTAATGTTTTTTTTTTTTTAATTTGTTCAAATAGAATGTGTTTGAAAGTGAGAAAATCTTCATAATAAGATTGTGAGGATGCGTGTTCAGTCAGGCAGTGTTTTGATAAGATGTGAACACACCATGCAGACATAAAATATATGGGAAAAACTTTTAAAAAGTATAATTGACTTACCCATACTTTAAAAGTATAAAAAGGTTAAGATACATTAACTTTTAATATGCTTTAATGTGCATCTTTGTACATGTTTTATGGTAAACCTCATGTATTAAATCTTCATACATATCTAGAAATGTCATATGTCTGAAATCTGATGTCATGATGCTTTGTGAGTTGTGTCTAGATAGAGTTCAATTTCACACCAAAGGAGAACTGTAACTCTGTGTTGTTCTGTCCTGCTCTGTCTCTGGTAAGGAAGTTATTCTTCTGTGCAAACTGGGATCTCAGCAAACTCAGTTCAGTCAGACGCTGCTGTGAGTGAAAACTGGTGGTCAGCAAAGGGATGCAGTAGTAGTGAAGAAGGTATCAGGAAAACAAAAGGCAGATGAGCTCTGATTGTTGCTATGTGCAGAATGCCTTTGTATTCATGGCAACATGCTCATTTACAAAGAGCTCAGAAAATCAATCAAAATCAAACGCAAACAAAGAAATGAGAAATTAACCAGTAAAGCCATGGGCTAATCACATGGCACTTTCCTCAATTACTCTAAAAGAAAAATCACAATTGCTGGCTATGGCTGCTAGTCTAGAATAGCAGGCTTTCCAATCAACTGCTGATTCAGAAATGAGTTAATTAAGTGAGCTGCATGGAACACTATTCTGCTTTTTTGTTTTTGTTATTTAATGAGATAAATGGATTCAATTTCCCAATTTCATACTCCTGTCTAAAAGGCTGTAAAAGAAGAGTGTACGTGGGTTTACATTTGTTTGTAGTCCCACAGATGTACGAGGGCTGCTTTGAAAATAATGCTACTTATTCTATTATGTTGGCCCACAGCACGACAGGCGGATGTTGGTGGTATGGCAGTAGAGGCTGAATCTTCCCACACATATTCTCTTACATGTTGTGGCCGTGTGACAGATGGCAGCAGAGGGGCAGTATGACATGGAATAGTGTGTGACATGGAAATGTGCATAAGGCAAAGATGTAGAACTGAATTCCTCCATATAAGAAAAAAAATGGCACCCACTGACATTCATCAATGCTTGCTGAATGTTTATGGAGACCAAACAATGGACGTGAGCATATTGAGGTGCTGGATGGTGTGTTTCAGTAGCACTGATGCTGATGTGAAAGACACGCTGTGTTCCAGATGGCCATGTGCAGCATACAGGCTCTTGTTCATTGCTGGGGAAGGTGCATAGCTAATGACAGTGACTGTTAGAAGAATATCTTCTTGTAGCTGAAAATTTGCTCTGTCAAGTAGTGTTATTGTGCTCTTTGTATCTGTTGTAGTTTCCATGGAAGGAATGATAGGAGGTATTACTTTCAGGGCAACCTAAGTGTTTCATGAAGGCAAGACTTAGAGGTTTCAGAGGAGCTCTGCATCCATCACAGGCAGTTCTGCCTTTATGTTGTATAGTTTCTGTTGTATAATTGAACTTCAGTTTCAAAACCATGTTCTCTACTCCTATTGTTCTAGGAATCCTTTTGTCCATTTACTGGAAATCATTTCTTAGTCTCCAGATTAAGTATATCTAATCTGTTTTGCTCAGTATCTCTTGTTGGGGTATCTTCTCATAGATGCGATAACTGAGGAGGCAATGGTCAGCATTGTTATCATGTCTAGCAAAGAGCAGACTCTTGTCACCTACAATTGAATCTTTTCCGATTTATATATGACACTCAGAAAAATACTCTCATCTGTCACAGTATATTCCCCTGTGAATTGTTAATCTTATGCAATGAAAACAAGGAGAAAATTTTGTCCACTTATTTCAATTGATTGGAGACGGGAAAGAGGAAACTATGCAGGTTTAGTCTGGGGCCATTACAATATTTTTGGGAATAATTTTTGAGCTTAGTTGCTTTGGTATTCTTACAATCAACTGTGGTCCTAAGTCTCACAGAGTGGGCAGAGCAATGGTTTTTATTTCTCGCCAGAAAAACTGCCTAATGTCTGTAGGCTGACTGTCAGGTGTGCATTTGCGTATTCCATGACTGTAGGTCACTAGAGATGCTATCTGAGTACTCTCTGTGTTCCGATGTTGCTTGTACTCTAGAGATCACTTCAGACAGACGGTGGTTGCCCTTACAAAGGCAGACATCACCAGTGACTGCACTGGTTACACACTGTTCAGAATAGTACTAGCAGGTCTCTGGTGCTGCAGTATAATTATCCACATTGTAATGATGGCTCTTTTCTACCTCAGAAGAAAACTACTTCCCATCATGTAAAGAAACTTGGTTTCCAAAAACTTTTCTGTGAGTTTTTTCTTTTTTTTTTCCTGTGAGACTGAGCCTTGTATCCAAATAATGAGCTTCATGCATTCAAATCAGGGCTTGAGTGTTAATTAGGTCACTCTTACTGGAATGATTTATTGATCTATATTCATTATTAGCTGCTCAAAGTTTCTCTCCACAGAGAGTCAGTGAAAATCACCTTCATCAATCTTCAAGACATTGATAATCTTAACTTTTTTCTCTATTTTAGGTTTTCAGAGCAGATTAATAAATAATCTACTTTGAGGACCTGAATGAGCAGTTCTTCAAGACATTGAGAACCCTTGAAAGAAAAAAAAATCTGGATTTTTAGGTTTTCAAAGCAGATTAATAGAGATCTGCTGTAGGGTGCTGATTAACTATTTCAAGCTGAACTGGAGGGCTTTCATGACTGCCAATAGTTACTTGATTATATTTAATATAGCAGACATAGAGAACATGGCCCTGCTACTTATATAGTTGATAAAAGTTTCCAAGGCCAGAATGAAATATCTGATGTTTCAAAATGTGCTGGATTCAGTATTCAGACTGAGAACTTCTATTCTCTTATTCTTCTCAGAGGCTTTTCAGAACTCTTTACATGGTAGATGGGTAAACCAAAGTCAAATGCTTCTCAGACTTGTGGATATTATAACATCTGATGTACCTTACTAAGGCTTCAGCACTGGTCTCTGGAGTACTGTAGACGTCAGACACTTTCTTCTATGGACAATGATGCTGCGTATTACTTCAAAGTGGTGGTGTTTTTTTTTTTTTGTTGTTGTTGTTTTGTTCTGTTATTTTACCTAATGAAATAATTCCCCATGCTTATTTAAACCTGGCATGAAGATAAGATGAAGCCTTAGAGCAAATAGAAAGAAATCGTCCTCGCAAAACACACCATTAACCTGTGGATGTCTTTGCTACAGGATTCTATAGATGCTAGAAGTTTACATAGATGCAAAACATTAGTGGACAAATTCATAGAAAAACCTTTGGATCCAAACTATAATGCTGTTCCTTTTGGTTTGGAATATGTTTAAAGAGGATATCCCGGAGGCTGGAAAAACATTTTGAGAAATATTATGGAATGCTTGTCTTGTTTCAGTAAGTTTGCTAAAGCAGGTGGCATTGATCTACACAAGGAAAGACTTTTGGATCTGGTAATCTTGTTGTAGACATGTAGACCACAAGGCTGATGTGGGAAGGCTACTCTTAGGAATTTCTTTATTATGCTTTCTTGACTCCTGGTGATCAAGTAATGTTTGCCTAACACAGTTCTGACTGTAGATCCTGACACTTCAAGAAAGAGTCAAAGAGGCTCAGCTTTTAGCAGACTCAATTTCCATGAGATTGTGTCTGTCGTGCCATCAGTTGTGCTGGAATAGGGGGGATTTTCCAGGTAAATTATTTAAGAGAGTTATTCACAGGCAGTATGAAAGAGGTCAAGTAGGCTTTATCTGCATTCTCAGTACAAGCAATAAAGAGCTTGTGCTAGGCAGTCGAGAATCTACACGAGAGTGTGCTGTTATTGAAGTGTAGGAAAAAGCTTCAGACCTCACACACTATTTGGCATCACAAAATCCAACCAAAACCAACCAAACAACACATTTCAATTACCTTTCATTTCTATGTTTTCTTTGTAGAATCAAATCTGCAGGAATTTCCTTGAAAGAAAATTGCCATATTTTTCTTTGGGTCTGATTCTACATAGTGGAAGTGTACTCATGGGAGAAGTGATGCCCTCTCTCCTCTTTGCGAATTCAAGCATCATTAAGTTTTTGTAGAAATGATCCAAGATTGGTCTCTGCAGAGCCTCCATGCTATGATTTTTATATAGTTCAGTTCTTTATGTCTATAGGAAAGGTTTGCAAAGAACAATCAAGCCTGAAGTTCTTTCATTAAAAAACATGAATCAATAGCAAAGTTTGTTCTGGCCTGTGGGTAGGAATAACATACAAATGCAAGGCCAGATTCTGTATCTTTTGCCTTTTCTGATCAGGTTGCTCTGACCAGCATCCAGCTGAGTGCAATGAATTGAGTCAGTGCTCTGGAAAGAAGACTAGAAGCGGTCCTGTAATGAACTGGCTATTAGGAGGCAAACTGGCTGCTGCTCTGGGACCCAAACATAGGCTCAGTGGTGTTCCTGGCCATTAACAAACCCAGACTGGGAGGAGATACTTGTATTATCTGTCCCTCTGGGAATTGGTGCTGCTGGATTTTCACCATGTTAGCAGAGTTTAAAGGCAATGCAGGATTTCCCAGAGGGAATAGGAACTTAGCAATGTGTATATATATTTCCTGGTTAAAGAAAAAATCAAACAAACATTTTTTAGCCTTCCCTTACTTTCTATACCCACAGTTTCCTTTCTAATAAGATCAAAAGGGCACCTAAGTGCAATAAAACAATTTAATTTCTCCCCCAGTGATCTTTTCTCTCTGCCATGTTATAGCTCCTGATAACTGACCCTGCCTCCCTAGTTATTAATGACTAAACCTGGCCTGCAGATCCATTAGGTTGATAGCAAGTGGATCAGTATGGAGACATGACCAGACAAGATAAACTAATTGGCACACAAGACTAAGAACCCTGGCAGTGGAAGCTCATCTTAAGGGAGACTGGAAACTAAGAAACAACTTCCTGACGTCTTTGTCTAGATGTATGCAGATTAGCATTTAGATAAACGGGGAAAAAAGAAAGAAAGCACTTGGCTCTTTCACTATCTGTATGGATTAGCAACAGCTGATTAACAAAAGTTAACACTAAATTGGATCTGCATGGAATACAAGTGTTTAGTTATTGTGCTCAGTAGAGGTAAACTAAAAAAAGATGCTGATGACTGTGTGGATCAAAGGAGGACTTGGGCTGAAGTATCGCGTACGCCATCTTGACCGCCTGTGGGCATTGCTTATGTAGAGAGGAACAGCACTTGTATGGACGTTTGCTTAAACCCAGACTGTATATTCCTAGGCTTTAATATATTGTATCACTAATAACTTACTACGCCTAGAACATCTATTTTCCTTTCATACATTTATGTGGTAAAGAATAGGGGAGAATAATGGAGATTGAAAGATGATATGTTAAAAAAATAAATAAATTCTGGCCTTTAACAAAAATTCTAATAAAAATCAAATCTCAGAGAATGCCAATTTCTCAGAGGTGGAAAATAGCATTAAAGTAGAAGTGATTTTTAAAGCTGGCATTTCTGGGTTGTTTAATGATAAGTCAAACTTGCTAGAGCAGAGAAAAGCTGTGCTAATGCACAACAGTCTGAGATGTTTCCCTTGAACATCACATCTCAGCCTATCTACAAGCTTTCATATTCCCTACAAAGAACAAATGGGAAAGCATTGGCTGATGACTGCGTGCAGACACTTGGGAATCTCTCTATTGCAAGCAAGCAGACATCTCTGATTAAAACTTTTGTTCATACATGCACTTATGTGCAACTGTTATGTGAACATCACATTCATTCGGTAGAATCCTTGCAAAACCTCCCCTGTTTACTGCCTGTATGGTCACTTCATTCACTCGCTTATTTGTATTCTTACAAGAATGAGCAATAAGTGAGTGTTAGTTATGTAGTTCTTGGGTTTTAGTCTAAGCAATAGCAGAGCCCTCCTCCTGGATCCCTCTCAGGAAGCCTGTTTGCACTGTTTGCAACATTCTGCCTGTTAATGATAATAAAAAAAATCTTCTAACAGGGAAATCTGTCTATTAAAATGAGTAAATGGAAAGATAAGTTATAAAAGTTAACTTTAAACAGGGATTCAAGGAAGGAAACCAGTATTTTTGCTCCTGTCACGAACAGCGGATTTAAGATTTCCTGTCAGTGTTGGGATGTGGCATATATTAAATTAGAAAGTGCTTCTGGTTTGTGTGGAGGACATACTGCTGGGTTAAGAAGCTCATTAGAGACATTTGCTGAATTCATATTTATTCCCAGAATCAATACTTGTAATATACTAATTAAATCAGCTGTTTAGGACAACCCCATGCTGCAGCAGAAGGAGTCCATTCCCATTGTGACACATGCAATACAGCATTTAGCTCCCATTATTATTAATGAGCACTGCAGGCTTAATTCCTGATGTGAGTCTCTGAACAGGCATACATAGACTCATCCATCTGCTGAATGTTTTAAGTGGCGCCTTTTCCAGCATTCAGGATATGTTAACCTTTCCAGTGCTTTTGCTTTGGTGTTGCGAGAGGACTTAAACATTAGCTCCAAAACTAACAAAGAGCTCTTTAGTATCTCAGTGGACTTTGGAAAAGGGCCTGGAGGCCCTTGTGGGGAAACCAAAGTGACCATTTGGATACAATGGACCTGAGGAACAGAAAAGCATCCAAATTTCCCCACGTTCCAGAAGGCTGAGTCATTTCAAGAGGGAAGTGGCACTTCTGACCATAAGTCTTGCCCTTAAGTCAAAACAATAATGATTTTAATGATTCCCTATTCTCAGCACTCTTTATTTTATCATTAAATGCTTGATGACTTTAATTTCTTTAATTGTATTGGGGTACAACTGCTTGCCCTATAATTTAATTGCTGAGCTCAGCTTATGCTCAAGGGGCTCTCATAGTTGAAGAAAGATGTAAAATCATGGAGTCATTTGAGTTGGAAGTTGATGTTCATCTTGTCTGTCTCATGCTCTGGTGTCTCTGAGTCACAGGTTTTGGGTGCTACTCTAACCTTTAAGATATGGAACTTCTGCAGCTATGCTGCCAAGCTGTGACTAGCTGCTGCAAAGAAGATATTTGCTTTCTAGGTGTTATTAATTCATCAGCTACAGTTGTCCTCTCTTGTCAAAATCCAGGAAATAGATTCAGGTCCTCTGCTGCAGTTGGTTGAGGTTGGGTACACACAGGAATAGTGGCTGAGCAACCCCCTTCTCCCATTGCAAATCCCTGTTCCCCTTCCGCCCTTGGTAGGTCCCAGTGCCCTGTCCCCCAGATGTAGGGGACAATCCCAGAAACAAAGTCAGCATGCTCTTGGTTATAGCTGGCCTTGCAGCTTTCTTGGGCCAGTCTTCCTTACTGCTGCTCATCTTATCAAATGGTTTTGGTTTGTGGTGGGGGTACCACGACACAGGGGGTCCTTCTGCCCAAGGTAAGGGAGAATCTCTTTGTTACATAACAGAGTTTTGTGTTTCATGGCTGCAAATTTGCAGGGGTGGGTGTCTTCTTGCTCCAGGATATGCAGCTGCTCTAAGCTTTCACTAGTTACAACAGCAATATAAATTCCTGCGCCATGGCTAGATTTTATCCTACACTGGGGCATTTCTGTTATAAAAGGAAATGCTTGTGGTTGGCATTTTGCGCATTAGTCCTCATTTTCAATCTCTCTTTGTTTCTTCTCTTTTCTAAGACTGACTTTCGGAGCTTCCCTGGCATTGGCGCTTTTTGGAAACTTGTTGTTCCCAGAAGACTCTGTGTGCCTGACGGATGCTTCACCCCATATGTGGGAGATAGGGACATGGTGACACCAGCTGCAGGAATAGATCTGTGGCTTGTGGGGTCTGTGAAATGGCAGGTTTTGGTTTAGACTAAGCATGACAGGGTGAGGTTTCTCCTGTGTCATCACAGGCATGCAGTCTCTTTCTCCCAGCTCTCCCAACTTAAATTTGAAGTAACTTTAGGGTACTTCATATGGGCTGTCTTGATGTAGGAACAGGAAAATCCACAACTTTTCAGTGGTGGATCAACATGGAAATTTAAGAGTTAGATATCATTTGATATCTGTGCAGATTTCTACAAATCTAGGTGTACAAATACTGTGGTCTCAGTTTGTTTTGTGTTTATTTTTGATTGTGCTCTCTCTTTGTATGGAGATGTGTGTGTATATTTCTGTGTGCGTGCACTGTGTTTGCTGTGTGTGCACTGATGATCAGCTACAAAACTCATAGCACGTTAAACTGAGACTCTACTGTTATCACTGTCTGTGATTAACCTCTGCAATCTTGTTCTACAAAGCCAGTGAAGGAGCTGTGGACATCTGGCCATATTCTCTTCTACTTCTCAGTAAAAGTGAAATTTCCGTAAGTTCATCCTGAAGATCCCATTTGACTACAGGGGTATATTTCAGGCATTTATTTACTGTTTTCACTGGTTGCTTTTTTTCTTATTCCATCTTATTTCATCTCTTCCTTTGGGTAGTTCTTAATATTATTAGGAAGAAGAAAAAAAAACCCCACACATAAAAACCCTGCCTGATGCAATTTGAGCTAAGACAGGCACATTTTATTAAGGACTGCAAAACACTTAGTGGCACAAGGGTTTTCATGTGTAATCAGATGCAGCAATTGGCTTGATTGCAATTGCTTCTGGGTCTGTTGCGCACAAGCACCTGATTAGATTTTAGCTGTGCTGCCAATTCTGGAGCAGCTTTCAGCCTCATAATGTGAATGGGCCTCAGGGAAATCGCGTGCCTTGTTCTTAGTGCTGCCACCTGGAGAGGGGAGAGGTGGGACAGGCAAATGAGTTTGCAAGGACTTGCGCTGTAAAGAAACTACTGTCTGAGTGGGAAAAGTGGATGAATTTCCAGCTCTTCTGCTTGTTTAATAATGAGAAGTGCTTTCATCTTCTTCCTTCATTTTCCCAGTGGTACTGGACGACTCTGTGGCAGACTCCGTCCTCCCTCACCACAGGGCTCTGCAGACTGCTGTGTAGAGGCACTGCTCTGCTGTCACATGCATTTTTTGGAGGAGGGTGATGAACACTGATGGGAAGGGAGGGACTGTTTTCCTGGTCTCCTCCCTTCACATCTTGAGTTGGAAGGGACCCATAAGGATCATGAAGTCTAACTCATTGCTTCATGAGGATGGGTAGAAAGTAGTAGCACTCACCTTATTAGGTGGAGGAAAGAAAACAGAGGTGGTGGCCAGTGGGGTTAGACAGCAGGCAAGGCTGGTAATGCTTAGACATCCATAATACCACTTTGTAATCACTCTGCATCCTTGCATTTCTGTAGTACCTGTAGGTACTATAGGTGAGCATCTTTATGGCCTCATCCCACAGGTTGTGCTGCTGCAGTCAGTTCAAGAGAGCACTGGCAGAACTTTTTGAAAAGGGTATTTTAATCTATGGGGAAAACAAAGGTTTTATTGAATGCCTTTTCTGGAAAATCCTTCTGAATTATTAGATTGATGAGTGGTGGCATCTTTGATTTAAACAAATGCTGATGTTTCTGGCATTTTTGAAATGTCAATAGAAAGCTAAAATTCTCATCTTTCCACTTTAAAAAAAAAATGGAAAAGAAAAAAAGAAAGCTGAAACAATAAAAAAAAACCCTAAACAATTATCTTTCATCAAGAAAGTAATTTGTAAAAATAAAAATCAACCCATTAATTTACTGCCATGTAATAACTGTTTTTCAAAGCCCCCACCTGGTGTGGTGTTTGAGGGAGCACTGCTTCAGTAGCAGATTTCTGTTGTCCTGGTGGAGATACCCAAAGACCAGATTTTTAGAGGTGAAATGCTCTGAAAATCACCTGCCTTCTGGCTGTTTCAAGTTTGATGTTTAGAGATGCCCTGTGGCTCTGGAAACTCTTGATGATTTCCAGCCACTCAGTCCCTAGGAACGCACGCATGCCCCTGCCTGTGTAGCTCATGAGAATTTTGCCTGAAGAAAGTTGGCAGAATTGGGCTGTGCTCCAATTTGTTTCTCATCATGTGTAACAAAGTGCTTAATTACTTTTTTTTTTTTTTCCATTCTTTAACATTGCCCAGCTTGGACAATTAAACCTCTGAGTCATTTTGATTTTATTTCAAGTCAGTTGCATTCCCTGGTTCACTGACTTGCCCATAGCTTTATAATACTCAGATATCAGGAGGGGAAAATGGCATTAAAACTCCCTGAAGATGCTAAAATTAATATATCTGGATTTACAGTGCTGCAGGCACTATTCATTACTTTGATGAATTTCTTGATTTTTCTGTATTTATATAAGCATGTGCTCTCATTAAGGTTTTTAGCAGCAGTGAGATATGTCAATGGTTGTTCACTTCTTTAGGATAAAGCCGTACAATGCAGCAGAGGAAACAGCTGGTCTAAGCTCAGGAGGCACTAGAGGAGACTGTGGGTTATCTTACCACACACCTGACTTCTTTTACTTACCCTCCTTTCTCAGATGCTGAAGAAATAGCCAAGCTATGAACCTTGGGGTGGCTGTGGATGAGTGGATATCAGATTTAAAAATGGACACTTCCCGATGAAAGAAAAAGATAATAAAATATATTTTGATCTTTATATATTTATTTTCAAAATCCAGTCAGTTTGTTGGCTTTGGTCTCTCTGTACAGATCTGGCAATGATGTTTGAGGCTTGGCCGTTTCGACCCTATAGAAAGCAAAGACATCAGTGGTAGGAACGATAGTGAGATTTGCACTTCTGAAGAGATCAGGTACTAAGGTTAATGTCAAATATTAATCCCTTTTGCACTGCTCCCTTGGAGGTGTGGTGTAGATCTTATTTCTTTAGTTTCATCAGTCAAGTAATTAAAGGAATACTTTGGCCAAGGGGATGTATGGCCCCGAGTCTTCATGTAGTAGAAATTCTGATCTTGTTAGAAGATACATTAGTGCATGGGCATGGACAAGCAGAGATGTGCAGAGATCCCGTGAGCCAGCGAGTGTGAAAATAGGCAGTTGTTATGGTGTGTCAAAAATTGATTTGTTCATGTGGGGCTATTCCTCATCTTTCATCCTCCTAGGTGATGTTCATCATTACAGAGGTTAGTTTAAAGGCACTCTGGGCAATTCTGCTTTCTCATGTCTAAAACTAATGCTGCTGTGAGAAAACTATGGTCAGGTGGTTTTTAAGATAGACTGAGTAATTTTTCCCCTTTGCATGATTCCTCTTGCTGGGGAATATTAAAGAGGCCTGCAAACCAGTTTGATTAGGCAGCAATTCTAAGGTGCTTTTTCAATATAATTTGTAACTGGAAATGATGGACTTCAAAACCAAACCAAATCCATGGAGAACAAATAACATCCCCACCCCAAACTACAGGAAACTGAACTGTGGGATAGCAAACAGTGCCCATGGACTTTCGTGCTGTGCTGGCTTTGTTTGCTGGGTGACATAAGTGTAGCTTCTATCAACAGATCTCAGAGCTGGAGCTGGAAGGAGGGTTTGCTCACTGTGCAGTACCACTCCTCTCATGCCAAACTACTTTGTTCTTCCTCAGCAAGTGTGTTTCCTCTGTCCCTCAAGATGAAGCCACACTTTTAGAGGTTGTTGTTGACCTTTTGACAAATACCAAAGAGCTGAGTCTTGGATGAGACTTACTGTGCTATATCAGGGACAAACCAAATAAGCAGACGGTGGCTTGGAGAACGCTACACGCAGCATCCAAAGCCCAAGCAATGCAGTCTTCTCCAGTTAACTGAAGTCATTTGCAGCCCACTGCCTGCCTGGGTTGCAAAAGTGTGGCTAGTTCTTTATTCCTTTGATTTTTTTAGGGAGTTTTATCCAATTCCTTGCTGTGAGTGCAGTATTGTAAGTGTCTTTGTGAAAGCTGGGCTTGCAAACTACTCCTTTCTCAGTGTGAGGCACTTCATTAACTGCAGGGGAAAGACAGGAATGGCTCAGTACAGATGAAGGGCAGGTCTGTGTTTCAGAGATGGGATTGTAATTAGCAGTTTCAACTGTCAGTTAGAAGAAAACTTGGCAGGTCAGAAAGTTTGGGGGCTTGGTATTAGGAAGAAAAAAGCAAAAGAGTGAGAGAGGAGAAAAAGGAAGAAAAGAGAGAAGTCTGGGTCACAAATATAATAAAAGAGAACATGAAGTCAGCATTTCCCCTGTCGCTGTTACACAAGTCTTTTCTGTGTCTTACAGATAGCTGCTTCACAGCAGAAGTGGCCCATATTGCTTCTTTATTGCTTAAACAAAGAAAGTCTCCAATTAAAATGTCTTGAGTTTATTTCAGCACTTTGTGCTCTGAAAGCCTCATCGATTGGAAAGTAAGGCACAGGGCTGTCTGCTATGCTTTGAAGCAATACAGTTCTTTCAAGTACATCCTGCTCACCCAGCTTTTGTCAGAAAACACATCAAGTCCCAAATATCAGAGATACAGCAGAGACTCAAGAGATCATCTAATCCATCCCTCTGCCCCAGGGACTGTTTCAGGGAAATGTTTTTCTGTGTCGTTCATAAAACTCTGCAGGAGTCATCACATTTTTCTGAACGAACTAGTTCTTAATTCTCCTGATATATAATTTACATTTCCTTTATTTGTTCTTATTGTACACAAGGAGAAGTATTATCACAGAATCAAGTAAATGCTAGGTGAACAGCCTCTTCTTCAAAGCAGGACAAACTTCTCCATCAAAAAAGGGTTATTCTTTTCTCTAGTGGTATTAGCTTATTTGAATACCTTTACCAGACTTTCTCCCTTCTCCCCTTTCTTCCAAGCCGTTTCCAATTAGTTTTTGATTCTTTCTTCACAGACCTTGTGTGCTAGGCTCTGTTTATTACTTATTGCTGAATATCTGACAAATATTCTTGTGCATACATGCGTGCACCCATATACAGACATGTGAATACGCAGCAAATTTTGATGTGCTAAAAAGGTGATTAAGAAACTAAAATTTATGAATGATCATCACTAATCTCTTCAGAGGCTTTTGTGTGCTGCCACAGGAATACTCTTAGGCCCTGCAAATAGAAAAGTGTTGAAAAATCAGCAGCATGGAATGATAAGCAAGAAAGAGATGAACTTTTCCCATTTTTATTTTTGCCAGCAGATGTTCAGTAGCTGAGGCAACAGAACTGCCGGATACTGGAAGAGGTGGTTATGAATGACCTGCTAATCCTTATCATTGCCTTTGGGGGTGCCACCAAGCTGGGCTAGAGGCAGCAGCAGCTGGTGTGTCTCGGTGGGATTCTCAGAGTAATGACTGTCATTTGCTGGACGGGTGGAAATCATGGTGGTCCTCTGTGCAGTCACCACCTGGTCCCTGTCACACGCCACAGAGATTGGTATAAATCAAATTCTCTCAGCAATGGGGACCTTGAGGAAACAGATATTTTAAAGTGTGAGAAAGGAAGTGCCAGAGATGTAGCTGTAACAGTCTGCCAGAAGAGCAAGGGGGCTATCCCACTCCTTGGACTGAGTGCTGAGAGAAGTGGTCAGCAAGTGGGGACATCTTGGTGACCAAGACAGGAGAAGTTGAAATCCAGGGAAAGGAAGAAGGCAGGTCTTCCTGTATTGTGTAAGCATGCAAGCAGAGTGTCAGTATAAATAGTGGCAGTGAGAGCTAAGCTGAAATAACAGCTAGATCTCTGCCTCTGAAGATGTACAAGACAGATATCACATAAGTAGCATGTAGGGAACAAGCATTTACACTCTTTCAGGAGACGGGATTTTTGAGCTCAGAAATTATTAATCATATGTTTCATTTTGAATCAGTAAACTTTGAGAAGCAGGAATATCAAAAGTGATATGTCCACCAATTTTGCCCATGGCCAAGATCTACTCCTTCTCTTGTTTTCTGAGCCTAGCTTCCAAAGATCTGCATTTGTAAGGTTAGTCTCAGAGCTGATCTCAGCAATGGGAGAGCAGACTATTGGCACTTAGATGTTTATGCTCCTTGGCCAATGGGTTTTTCTTGTGACTGGTATTAAGCAGATCATCCAGAAACTTTGTCTTTAAATTAAAAAAAAAAGTAAAATAATAAAGCTATTAAGGAAACATATACTACAGAGAGCATTTTCCAGGACTCATATTTCTGTGTGATGCTACCTAAAACAAGTTGCAAGGATTCTTCATTTTTCTTCTGAGGAAAAAAAAAAAAAAGACTTTCCATCTTGATCAGTCTGGCTTAGTAAAGTTCCCCAGTGTAAATCATTTGGGGAGCATTAATTTTTATGACAGTCAGGGAAATAGAAGTGTTCACCATTACAGGATCTTCAGAGCTTTTCCTGTATTTGGTTGCAGGCTATTCCATTCGGCTGGACACTTTAGAAAATGCTTTGCCTGTGTGTGCAATTAAAAGACTTTTTTTTTTATTAACCAGTTTTTACATTACACTCAACGGCCCCGTCACACAACTAAATGACCCGTTTAACAAGCATGATAAAATCCTCATTAGGGCCTATTATAGGATTTAGTGGAATCTTCCTGCTTCACTACAGCACAAGCCTAATCTAATTAACTTCGCCACTTAATTCTCTCCCCCCCTCCTTCTTGCTGTTTATTGGGCTTTTTGTGGAAAACAGATCCAAGGAATACAATTAACGTAATTAATCCTGGAAAATCCCCAAACATTAGCAAGCTAAAAATGTAATTGGAAAAGGCCTTGCAGAGTTCAAGCATAGTAGGCAATTACTCCAAAACTACAGCACTGTGTATTATCATGTTACTTCTTATTATACTTTCCCAGCGTGAACAAGGAGGTAATTCTAACCAAGTGCATTTAAAGCCATAATTAAAGGTCATCTTTGTGTTTGAACAGCTTTCATATTTAATTGAGGAAAAATGTGTGCCTTCAAGAATTAAGTGCTTTATGAGGACATGCAGTGTGGAAAGCGATTGGATTCTGGGTTCTTGGACTCACAGTTACAAAGGTAGAGCTACTTCCAGTGCAGTACTTTGTAGTCAAATTTACACCTTTAACTTGAAAACAGTTTGCAACCACAAGAGGTTCCTAATCTCTGTATTTTTTCCTGACAGCAATAAGATTTGTAGAAGTCTTTAGGCTGCTGAACATGGGAGGGACATTGTTAACACAACACTGTGCTATCCTGCTCTTTTCATAGGCTTCAAACCTATGATTGTAGTGGGGCTAGTCATTTTCCTAGCAGTGGTGAATGCCTGTCAGGTCTCAAGAAGTCCAAGAGTTGCCCTGAAGACTTTGGGACTGATCCTTGTATTCAGGAATGAAGATCTAGACGGGAGTTGGGATCCCAGTTAGATACCGTAAGGTGAGGGTGTTGTCTACATGAAACTTTGTAAACTTTTCTGTGTTACCATCACCTTAAAGTTAAGTTAAATATAGGAGGTTGAAGTTTAACAGGGGTTTCTGCAGACCTTGATTTCCTTCTCCTGGGTGAAATTAACCAAAGGCTTTTTTCCCTAAACTAGATAGCAGGCAAGAGGAACAAGCAAATAATTGAAGTGCAAAGTGAAGTAAAGTTCAGTTCAGATCTTCTGCCATTTTCTGAAATGATGAAGGAGATTTTTTAACCTTGTAACCTTGTTCAGGGTTCTTTTGAAGTTGTCTAATCAAGGCAAGTTGCCTTTTGGGCAATGTGCATTCATGGCACACAGAGTGCAAGATGGTATAATGTCACTTGAATTATGCAGGCATTTGGACAAGATCCCATGACATTCCCTTGGGGTCTCCATTGTTTGATGCTATTAATCTTTCTTATTAACTTATACCTGTTCATTCTGGAATTCTGTTTTGTTGTTTTTTCTTTTCTTTTCTGGAAGCTTGACTCCCAGGAAGTTTAAACCTGGTTTCCTTGAATGTGGCAAGCTTTCATAAATTTAACATAGTGTGCTGTTTCTGCTCTGGAAACTCCAGCTTTGGTCTATCTTCCCCAGCACAGATCTCTCTGAGGACAAGAAATCTAAAGGATGAGAACTAAGAACAATCAGACAGATACTGAAACTTTAGTGAAAAGAATGAGAAACCAAGATTTTGCTAAGAAATGTTTACTTACCCGGGTGTGAGAGAGTTTCTGAACCTAATCCATTTGTGAGTCAAAGCATTTGGAATGAAAATAATTAGTAAAATAACACCTTTGGATATGAATGTGGGAAAGGAAACTGTTAATTAGTTTGCACTGAATCTGAGAAGCACGGTGTGTCCACCCACAGCTGCTCTGGCATGTGTGGTTTTGCTCAACAAGACTGTCTCAGGCATTTCTTTGATTCCTCAGGGGATCTGGTGTCTAAAAATGCAATTAGCAGCAGGAAGGATGTACTGCATATTGCCTGTCTTTGTGGAGTCTTTGTTGAGATGGAAAATGGTTGTTCGCATCAATCCTCGCAAAGCATTTCAGCACAGAGGCGGAAGTTACTTCCGGTGAAGGAGATGTTGGCATACTGGGGAAGGTCACAAGCACTTTGTGTTGTCTGGAGCTAAGCTATGCCCTCTCCACAGATCTCCATCCTGGTCAGGGAGCACTGAGTTTGTACTGGCTTGATGCTGTGTAGGCATGCACCAGAATCAGAGCAGGAATTTTGGTGCTTATGCAGTCTAATCTTGGCAATAACCCCATTCCAGCCAGAGGTTGGTCTAGGTTCTCCAGAGATCAATTCCCACCACCATTTCTGTATTCCTGTGTTTGGATTGTTTTGGTAATTAGGCACTATAGAAATAAACTTTGTGTCACTTTATTGTTGTTGGAATAGATTTAAGTAAGTGGAAAGAAAAATTGATTTGAGATTTAAAATAGCCAATGCATTTCATTAGAACAGGAGATTTTTGTTGTTGTTTTCGTTTTCCAGCTATTTGTTATGATAGGCAGCTTAAGTAAAATAATTGTATGATTTAATTTTCAAGTGTACTATGATAGAATAGCCAAAAGAAAATAATAATCTGAGGGTTTTTTGGAGGGGTCACCCACAACATATTTAGCAGATTAATGATTATGTAAATTGGTCTGTTTGAAGACAAAAATAATAGCCCTTGATTAGTTTCCTAAGGTGATGCTGGAGGGGGCTCTTCTAATTTCTGCTTTACTGGGCCTGCAAGTATGAGAAAGATAATGTCATCAGTGTTAAATTTGATTTTAGCAACGAAGACGGTTGGCGTATATATATATATACGTATGTGTGTATGTATGTATGTATTTCATGCTAATGCAACTCCCTCTGACAGGTTAGGGTGAGACTAGAAAATATACAGCTTAAAAAAAAATATTTCTTTTTTCAATAGTGAAATGGATCTGCCTACATAAATGCAATGGAATCATTCCCATCATGAAGGAAAAATACATCAGAGATTGTATAAGAACTAAACTTCTAGCAGTTTCATTCTTATAATATAATGTTATTTGTTACTGACAGGCAGGTGCTAACAATGTGACAGTACTCTGGCTGATGCCAGGCTAAAAATGCCCCAGTAATTCTTTCTGAAGTGTCACCTTCCAAATGAGAATGGAGGACAACCTAATTCATTATGGGTATGACTGTAGTGGGAAGTCCCACTATATCTACAGCTGAACTCAGCAGGAGTGGGCTTTGCTGTGCTTTTTCCTCTCTATAAGCACTTAATGTCTCTGATGATTACATTTTTTTTTTTTGGTTTTGAGTTAGCCCATCTCCTAGGCAGTGTGATCCTAATGTTTGGGAAGGGAAGCTTCATGGCAAGGATTGAAACTGCAATGCCAAAACGATGAGGAAAACAGAAACAGCAAAATAGGCTTTTTATCCATCACCCACTGAGAAAAACTGATCTGGCACCATACTCCAGATATTGAGATGGGCACCAAATTTTATCAATAGCTGCACCAGACTGATAAATATTCAGAAGGGGGTGGCTGCTGGGCTTTCTGGGCTTTCATCTGGAGCCAGCTTCAGACTGTTGCAGAGCCATCAGAACAGGGAGTCTCTGAAATGGCCACAAAAGTGAATGAGTCAGCAAGCTCACTGACAGCTCTCATCAACAATAATTTCCTTTCACATATGAGCAGTCACAAAGCCCCAAGAGAGAGCAGGTGCTTTCTCCCTGAGCAGAATTTCATGCTTTCCTCCAAATCTCTCTCTTTGCAGTGGGCTCATGGAGGCAGTTGGGTCTCAAATGTACATGGAGTGTAAGGAATAGGTGCAAACCAACTTGGCAGATGCATGATGGCAATGTGATCACAGCTGTGCTGGAGTGAATGTTCTAGCTGGGTTGTGGTTAGCGGATCTTGAGTCAGCTTGGGTAGGATTGACATGAACATGGGCATGTGGAAATGATGCTTGCACTGGGAGCAGCATTGCCTTCAGCTTGGAAGGTTGAACAGACGGAAACACTTGCAGCTAATGTTGTCAGAGCATGTGCACTCTAACGGGGTAATTTCCAGACTTTTAATGCCTTGTAGTCATGTGGTCTGGCTATTTCTTTACTCAGAAAGTCAAAAAACAACTTTGTGACTGTCTGGATTGACACATTCTGTTTCATGGACCAGACAACCTCCTGCACTGACTTGTTTCATCAACAGCTTGAATGGCAAAGCTGTCCAGCCTTGACTCCAGCTCTCCCAGTGACAGAAAATCATCTCAAGCACAGGCAGCCCTAGCTATTAATTACCAGAACTGCTGTGTGCTTCCTCCTTGTTATCTCATTGTACTATTTGGGGGTTGTTTCTGTACCAGCCTACTGCTTTGGAGAGTGCATTACCTAACTACTGTTCCCCACATAAGTGACAAAAGGCAGGGAGCAGCTTTGAAGAGTGACAGCTTGGTTCTTGGGTGGAAAGTATGAGGGAGTGCAATTTAACTGCGTGGCTGAAATTAAAGGAAAAGTGGGAAACAAATATGTTAAGAGTCATTTTTGCTCCTAAGAGCAAGGAGATGCTGGTTCAGATCTTGATATTTGCAAATGTGCTGGCAGCTATCTAATGAAAATAGGTCATGATTTGTCAGTAACAGGAGGCTAAATAAGTGCTCTCATTTGTGCACAGTAAATTCTGCCATGCTGACTTGTCTTGGTCTGTAGGTCTCTGTGGGTGTACCTGGAGCTTAGTGGGCTTTATGGATCACACTCCTTCTGAGGGCTCTGTGAGAGTGTTTGGGGGAGGGCAGCTCCCTGCAGGGGCAGTCCAGGTAATCAGCAGTGGTCTTCTCTGATCATGTCTGATAAGTGCTTGGTGCTTTCTCACCTCTGCAGATACAATATAGTAAGAAATTTCCTATGGGGAATGTTTCTGTTCTTCCTCTATCTCATTTTATTAAAAGAAAACTGATGTAACAAGGAATTCCATTTTAAATCCTCACCGTAAACGTGGGCTGACTAATATTTTTTATTTAAGCCCTGAGAGTGTTTCTGTTTTTTCATGATGGGTTTTTGGTTTACTCTTTGCCAGCATTATTCCAGGGAATGACTCATATTCTCAGCACGATGAAGGATAGGAAGGAGGGAATGCACAAGGGTTTGTTCCCACAGGCTGACTTTGGAATGTGCAGTATTTGAAGATTTTTCTCTCAGACTAAGAATGGGCTCAGACATTAGAAAATAATGGCCAGTCAAGTTTTCAGTTAAAAAAATAGATTTTTAAAAATAAATGTATGACTTTTCTGGGAAAAAAAATGTTATTCATTAAAAATGTGAATGTTTTTGAAAACAAATTTGTTTCCTAAGGTAACAATACCTCTGTGGCACCTCCAGGCATCTCTAGTTCATACCCTGTGTTCTCTTAGGAGAAAGGAGTTCAGCCTCCCACGATGCGTGCTGTTGGAGCAGCAGGAGTCCCAAAACTTACAAAGAAAAGCTCAACTTGCCAGTTTTAATGAGTTTGGACTCCATAACTCAGTTGCCCCATTTGTATAATAGGTGAAACTGTTATGCCACTGAAATACTCCATAGACATGCTTAGCTAAAGCTTATAAACCATATTGGAGCTGAAAAACACTGATTCCTTGTCAGCAGTAAGAACCATGTGAAACACTTCAGGCTCCCTAGGTTCAAATTCCTTTACAACAACAAATTTTCTTTGACAGCTACCTTTCTAGTACTCCAAGTATCTTATTAGCTGCCTCCTCTCTGAGGCAGCCCATAAGTGTAGCTGTTGCATCTCTTCATCACCTCTGGATATGATTTTCTTGCTGTGCACAGTTTGTTGACCTAGCTGATGAGAGCTTTGCTCTGCTTGGGGTCAGCCTGGTCTGCAAAAATCCAACCAGGTAGAATGGATGTGTGGGGAAATACCACCCAACCCTCTCTCTACAACACTGCAATATAGATGTACCCTTAGTAAACTTGAAATCAAATTGAATTTCTTTCTCCCGTTCAAGTAATAAGGAGATTTTGTTGTTAACTGGCAGGTGCCACTTTGAATTTCAGCGATAAAGCTCAAAATGTTTTGTATGTAGGTCAGGCATGAATTACTCCACTTACGGAAATGATTTGGAAGATTCTCTTCTCAGAAAAGTTTTCTGCATTTCTAGGTATATATAGGCATTGCCAAGAGCTACAAGGAACAGAAGTGCTGCCAGAAGCAGTGCGGATGAGGTCTTGAGTCCCTGTTTCGTAACTACAAATAGTTTTCAGATTAAAAAGAAGGAAGAGACTTAAATGTCTCCTCACTGCTTAAATTCATCTGAAATCTCTGTAAAACTTCTTCAGGCCTCTGTGATTTTTAACTCCCTCAGAAGGAAATGAGCAGCAGCTCTTTAATCTATTCATGCATGAGAGAAACATATGGAAGATAGTGGCCGTTCTAGCTGGAGGATCATCATTTACTGAGTGCCGTTATGTAGACAGCTCCTAGAATGGGAAGGTGATGGGAGAAGAGGAAATTGTGACTTTATTTCACATAAAGGATGAGTGTATTCATAAAAAGGTTTTGAGTATTGCCCAAAATATTTGAGAGCTTGAGTTTCCCTAAGCTGCTGGATAGCTGGATAGGTGTTGAAGTCATGTAGAAATTTCTGAAGGTGTAAGCACAGATGGTGAATAACAACGTGAAATGATGTGAAGGTCTTTGTATGAGTGGAAGTTTGTCTTGATGTGTTTTGTTTTTTAAACCTTGTGTTAGTGTTCCAATAATCTATGATATGGAGTTGTTCTTTCTGCAAAGTGTTCATTCCTGACCACCACGTTACTAAAACTTGCAGCTGTTTCCAGCATACTCTAAGCATTCATTTCTTGCCTTGAATCAGGGTACTACTCTCTGGAAGCACAGATGAACGCTGGAATGCTTGATATGAGAAAGCTGTAGGATGCAATATGTTTAAGGACCAGTGAGTTAAAGCAGTCGCAGGATATGAAGTGTACCTCACTGGTCCACTTGGATTAGGGGCTGAAATAAAACCTGTTGGTTTCCATTCAGCCATGAATTTTGAGGATACTGCTTGTGCCATTTTTGGAGAAGGTAAACTGAAAACACATACCTGGCACTCCACAAAATATTTTTTTGGGCTGTCTGGGAGTCAGATCCATCACGTGCAGTCTGAGATAGTTCTTGTTTCTCACACAGAAAAGGCTTGCATTGGAGACACAGAACACGTGGCAGAGGAAAGCTACTGAGATCTCTCTTTCCATCTGAGTGTCTGTTCTTCAGGTGGGATGTTACTCAAGGATTTTTGTTCTTAATATCTTCAGGAGCAGCTGAAAGAATAACAGTGAAACTCTGTGGGATGTGTATAGTGTTGGATTTGTGAAGGTAATTTTGTGTGGAAGAAATTCCTCCTTAAAAAAATATGCTTCATTTTCGGGGTGCCCAAGGTATGCATTAGCAGGATCCCAGAACTCATAGAATATAGTGTATAACACTTGGAAATATTGTTATCCAGCTGTTTCACTTTGATACTGCAAGGGCTGCTCCAAAAGTAATGCCTCCTGCTCTATTACGTTGGCCCACAAAATCACAGGTGGATGTTGGTGGTATGGCAATAGAGGTTGAACCTCCCACCTATATTCCATTACATGTTGTTGCATTGTCACAGATGGCAGCAGAGGGGCAGTCTGACAAAATGGAGTCTGACGTGGAAGTGAGTATGAAGCAAAGGGGTGTCACTGAATTCCTCCATGCAGAAAAAATGGCTCCCACTGACATTCACTGATGCTTGCAGAACACTTATGGAGACCAAACAGTGGATGTGAGCACAGTGAGGTTGTGGTGGTGCAATTCAGCTGTGGTGTTGGCAGTGTGAAAGACAAGCCAGTGCTGGATTGGATGGCCATCCACTTTTTTACAAGCATGGCATTCAGGCTCTTGTTCATCACTGGCAAAAATGTGTAGTTAATTGTGGTGACTATGTTGAAAAACAGTGTTTTGTAGCTATAATTTACTCTATCAAATAGCATTATTGTGCTCTTTGTATCTGTTGTACTTTCCATGGAAATAAATAGGAGACATTACTTCTGGAGCGACAACTTTCCACTAAGCCTTTTTAAATCTAGCTTGAATACGTGAAGACAAAACAGAAAGAGTAAACAGTGAAAAAGAAAGGAGAAAATATTAACTGCATATATGATATTTATTACCCCTATTCATACTTGTTCACTGCTCTTGGCAAAAGTGCTTTTCAATTCTTAAATATACAGCTAATAATGTTAGGGATTTATTATACTAGAGTGAATCACTGCTGCTGTTCATTCAGACTTCCCTCACACCAAAATCAAAGCCTTGCAGCCAGTTTGCCTGTTTTGAATTCCAGATATGAAATGATCTGAGAAACACAACCAATTTGGAAAGCTCTTCTATCCATGGCAGAGCTGTAATTCCATCACCAATTTATCAACTATCAATAGGCAAAAATACTTACCTTCAGTCTGGAGAACTTAGTTTCATATGAAATTAGCAAGAACATGTGGGCTTTTCTTATTTAGAGGGTGAAAGGAAGATAACATCAGAGAAGAAGATGTGCATCTTTGCAAAACCAGACTGTGCAAATAAGCAGTTGTACACATTGCAGGAGGCCTCTGACAAAACTTCATTAAGCAAGAAAGGTTTCTCCTGTCAGTATGCGGAAAAAGAAACTTGAAGCTCTGGAGTTTTAATTCAGCCAAAACGCATTAGGCTGGAATCCAATGCCTTCTTTCAGTATTTGATGGCACTGAGTAGAACAGAGAAAGGGGTGTAATTAAAAAGGAGTGAGGACAATTAAAATGAAGGAAAAGCTCCCCCTGTGTTCACAGAGACAGTGGCAAAGAAAAGTGATTATGTTCTTTATTTAGAATGGCTTTGAACTGGCAAAGAGGGATCAGATCTTCCGAAAGCCTTGCTGTGATTTTTAATTTTTAGACATTTCTCTCATTTCTTCCAGTCTTTCTTGGCTGTTGTTGTTGAGAACAAGGCAGAAACAGAAGTGGAAAAACAGAGAAGTCAGGAGGCCAAGTTTAAGTTTTCACTGTTAACTAAGAAATAATAATGATTAAAAAAAATTACTACTTCTAATTGGGATGGTTAACCTTTTCCCTTCAAAGTAAGATGTAGATTTGCAAAGGACCAGTTTCTTTGGAGGTTAGAGGTGAATCTCTGCTAAAGAAAGGCCCAGAGTCTATAATAAGAAACATCTGTTGAAACTTGTTTACTCTGCATGATACATGAAAAGATGGGTTTTACAAAAGAAATCACTTTCATTATTCAGAAGGACAAAATGGGGAAATGTCTTGACCAGGGTCATTCATGAAGATATAAACCAAAAATTCGTGGTCTCTGTGAAAATATATAAACCATTAAAAAATCCCACTGCTTTCAGAAGGAGTTTATTCTCACTTGATCGTAGTGCAGTGTTGATTGAATGAGTAAGGACAGGAGATCTTGCTCCAGAACAAAAGTTTTAACTTGGCAGCTTGATGAGGCACACTGAAATTAATCACTGGTGGCCCAGAATGGGATTGAAGAGGGCATGTGAATTGCAATGTGTCATGTTCAATCCCAGTTTCATTTTAAATGTTATCTGTTGGTTGGGTTACTCTTATGGAACTTAGAACTAATCTTTCTATACAACTTAAGAAATTAGAGGTTTTCTATGTAGTCTAGTTAATATGGATTTTTAAGTATCAGTAAACTACACTTTCCATCATCTTGTTCAACTCAGGCTGCAGAATTTTACCTGTTTGCTCCTGAAACATGCTGAAATAAATCAAAGCTCTTTGATTTCCAGTGGGAAGCCTACAGGAGTAGAACAGGCAAGAAAATTACCCATTTAACTGTTATCTCCAATATAACATATTGCTGTGAGATGTGGGAAATGGCCAAGGTATAAAACAGGAAAAACAAAATGCCTTGGAGAATAGATGTTTGGACACTGGGTAGAAAGACTTTCTCACCAACAAAGAGAGCTGGGAATACCCCCATGCAGATGCTTATTTATTTGAATTAAAAGAGAATGTCATAGCTGGAATTAGTTGTGTATGTCAGTGTCTAAACATGCAGATGAATGGCTTGAGGACATGAAGAGGTGGAGAAACTGTTAATTTCTTTGATTTGTTAGTGCCATAAAAATAGTTTTAAATGTTCACTTTGCACCTAGTTGGAATTTTCCTGCCTTCAGGTTTCTGGCACTGGTTCCTGTTACCCCTCTATCTGAAGTTACTGTGGGAATTGAAACTTAAATGTAATATTTATTAACAGCAATTACTTACCTAAAGTTTATCCCATTATTTTAACTAATTTTATAATTGTGTGTGTAATAATTATATATAAAACTGTATTCAGATGGGTATTTACTCCACTGTTATTCCATGAGCTGCTTTAAGCATTGTGTTGTCACAGTTGTCTCTCACAGTGTTCTTGTGGCTTGCCAGCCGTGTTTTGCATGAATATCTCATATTGAAATGGATCTCCTTTGAAGTACCTTGATTTAGGAAGAACTCCCCATTTAAAACAGAAGAAATATCCCTGGAGCTGTTCGCTTCTCACAGCAAAGAAGCTCTTTTGTAAATGCTTTCTGTACTTTTTGTGCTGCGCATCTCAAGGGAAGGAAAATCCCTGTGTGGAGGGGGAAAATGTCCCTTGAGGTTTTGTCAATGGGCTGTTTCAGCTCTTCTCTGTTGTGTGAGGCAGTGAGGTGGGTGGAGAGGATATGGAGTGAAATAATCTATGGTTGTTTGTGGTTCAGAGAGGTTGGTCTCCTTTAGAACCGTGCTCCTGTTTCCTAATTATTTGTCCAGACAGTTTTAAGATTTGATTAGATTTTAGATCTAACTTATTCTGTATTAGTTGGTGGGTTTCACAAATAGAAGATGTTTCTATGGATGACCCAAACTTGAAAGGATAATCTTGAGTCTTTCCTTCTGAACTAATGTAAGAATCCCATCCATTATAAATCTGAGCTGACCAAACTGAGGCATGAGTCGGTGTCAGACAAGCTGTGATTGCTCATGCATCTCCTGCCACAGCCTATAAGACCCAAAGCCCAAGAGGAAGAGTGAGGCAAAAGTGTACTGAAGGGAGAATTCACATCAGAGGTAATCAGTGACATTGAACATTTATGTAATGCTGTTCCAGAGCTAAAACAGTGGAAAAAAATCTCTGAGTTACAAATATATCTTGGGGAAAAATATCCTCATACAGCAAGAATCAAAGGTAGGCTGTGTCTGGAGAACAAAACTTCATGGGGTGTTTTATTGGTTGATGTGAAAAGGAGCACAGCAACTGCTGCTGAGAGTAAAGGCAAACCAAGCTATAAAAATCAAACTGGCAGGGGCAGCTGTATAAGGTACAAGGAGGTCTCCAAACCTGCAGGGCAGAGAAGTGGGGTGATGAGGTCTGGGGAATGATGGGGATTTGAGACAGGTAAACTGAGCTGCAGGAAAGTGAAATGGAGGACAGTCCTGCTGTCGTCCTAAGCAAGCAAGAAAATATAAAGAATGCTTCACAGAGCACATAGACAGTTATGAGATGTACTTTTGGAATGTGTACCAAAGGGGAAAGAGGAATGATTCACGCAGCTGAGCAGAGCTGCCTCCAGCAGACTTGACATGAAAAGTTTCAGGTGCAGGGCTAAGAACTCCAGACTAGTCAGAAAGTCTTGAAGTTTGAAGGTCTAAGATGATGCTAGTACTTCTGACCTTACTTTCACCAAGGAGTTCCTGCTGAGCAAATTCTGGCCTGGATCTTCAGAATACAACAGTCATATGACTCCTGCTGCTCCATATGGAAATATTATGCTGTCTATTCTGAAGCCAGCCTGATATCCCTGTACTGTGATTCCCAATGGCTCTGTAACAGACCAAAAGTCATAGAACAAGTCCACAGAAGTTGCCCTTGAGTACTTTCTCTCACTAATTTGTGTTCCTTTAGTCAGTGTCTGAAGTTAGGTGAAGCTTTCTGGGCCTTCATAACCCACCTGGAGAACACATATTTCTCTTTGGAAAAAGTTTGACTTTTCAGTACGTGATGTTTCTTCAGATCAGTTCTATTTCTAGACAGTTTCCTGCCTGTGCATTCATTCTTAGCACTTTTGCAGTGTTTCTCAAGGAGTAGCTTGCCTTGAGACACTTATACATGTTTGTTTCTGGACAGCTTCTATTAAATTAAACCATATATTCATTCATATAGACAGCAACCTAGCAGCCAGTTCAATACACACTAGTCATAAATTATTACAAAATGGGTGCAAATCCATCACTGAGGCATCCATTGATTATCCATACCGACACTTTCTGTAAGTGAACACTTTGTATGCAAGGTCACTGTAGAATTCAGCTATTTTTAAAAGGCCGTTAATAGCAACACGGAAGCAGGCTTTGATTGAACTGGAAGTGTAATTTTCAATTAAGAGCCTTTGCTCAGTCTTCCTTCCATTATGGTCTAATTAGATTTCAGGAAGACACGAAGTTTCAGAGACTTCAGCCCTACAGCCTCTCCATTAGCTGACACCATATGCTTTGCGGTTTCCATTGTGAAGTCCCGATTAATTTTCTAACGTTAATTTTAACTCTAGCTGAGATGCTTCGTCAGGAACCAGATTAATGGGCCAGCTATAACCAACCCATCCCTGTTTTTTTCTGCCATCGGTTATGCTGTAACGAGGTTAGGGAACATCAGACTGCTATGTTTTTTCTCTACTACTATGGGAAATGCATGTATTTCATTTGGATTGTGTGAACAAAGGAACAGTCCCTCCAGTTTGTCACCCTGCTGGGTTGCAGACCCTCTCTCCCTTCCTACTCTTTCTTGCACTGCTTCTTTCTGTGGTGCCTCAAATATAAGCACAAATCATGGGTCTGTAAAGAAACCTTGATAAGTAATATTTTCATAAATTTTCCATCCTTCTGTTCCAGCCTTTTCTTTACACCAAATGCTCTTCTGATACAGAGACTGTAGATATGATAGATCACATTTAGTGTGAAGCAACCAGTTTTATTTCATATGTCTTCATGTGCTTCTAGCTGAAACAAAATCTTTTGTGGTTGCTGATGTAAATTGAACAAGTTCTTGCAGCTACTTCCAGCAAATACTATTAGTTTAACTAAAGGTTCATTGTGATAGGAAATGAATGTTGTTGGTCTAAGAAGGATTAACTGGTGATCCATCTAATTTTGGTAACGAGAGGTGCAAAAAGGCTGTATCTTATTGGATGGATTTTTGCTGCACAAAATACTGCAGCACAAGTCAATTTTATGTGAGAAGCAACTTCTGCTGGGCTCACAGCAGATTTAAAATTTAGATCTTTGGTTGATTCCCACAGTTCCCAAACTATATGGATTTGGAATGCAACTATTTGATAGGTACTGAGATGTGTTAAGGCATGGATTAAGAGTGTAGCATGTGATTATGTAATATCAGATCTGAAGTTAGGTCACTTCTGACTTTTAAGTAAATGATAAAATCCACCCCTGAAGAACAATCTGGTCAGATGATTTTAAATCTCTGAGAACTTTTCTTCTCTGTGACCCAAAGGGAGGGGGAAATGAAGCAGGTTTCTGGCTATGGGAGACAGTTGCACTTCCCTAGCTAATGTTGTAGAAGTACTTAAGTCCATCCAGACTGTACATCAAGTTCATCTTTATGTCATTCAGATGCCAACCTGCTGCCTGAGATGCATTTGATGGATAAACACAGAATTTCTGTATTTACCGGACTGCTCCCAGTCCCCGTCTTGTTTCCTTGTGTGTTTTTTTTGTTGTGGTGCTGGTGGTTTTGGTTTTTTTTCCTGGTAGGCTTTAGTTTAAAAGAGGCTGCTGCAATAATGTCTTATTGGCTTTGTTTTATAGGAAAAGAATTGTAGTAACTTTTTATTGACATTACTCTTCCTGGGAGACACAGAGATAAATCACAGGTCTGAAAGAGTCAGTGCTCTTGTGCTTTCTGGGACTGTAGTCCCTGAGTTTCTGGACAGCTGATCTCATTATAACCAAGGAAACCTGTCCTTTTGTCTGCAAAGGGACATACAAAGCAGACTGAAGCTGAGCCATTCATATTGCAAAGATCCAAGATCGACTGCAAAAAATTTGGATGGTGTTTCCCATTAAATTTAAGTTCCAAGACAAATGGCTACCTACAAAATCCACCTCTCTCCTCGATTTTTATTGCTGAGAATGACATTATATGCCATGAATTTTCTCCCAGTCATTTTGAGTCAGTCATCAAGGATGTGTTCCTTCCCAACTTTATGCCCAGCTCATTTAGAGCTCTGTTAGTTTTAGAACACTAACAAAGATCTGTAGAGGATTTAGGTCTAACATTTGCAATTTTAGCTTGTATCTTCAGGAGCTGTTGCCAGAGCTAGAAACAGAAGAGTCTTAGGCTCTAGTGGTGGAAGATTTTAGTAATGGGCCTGGGCTGCTGAAAATGGGGCACTTTGAAAAGATGCAGAAGCCAGATTAAATTTTGTCTGATCTGGCTGAATAGATGTCTAGGAGTAATCAGAGAATGCTGCTCTCACCATGCACTTGTGACTGCAGACATAAGGTGAAGCACCATAGCAGAGATTCATGCATATCACCAAGTAGGCAAAAGGTCTCGCATCTTATGACTTGGATACTGGCTGAGTAGAAGCCAGGATGTGCCTTTGGCTTTTCCAGTAAAAGCAGCAGAAGGAACAGGCAGATTTTCAAAGTCTGGCAGTGTCTGCAGATGCTGGTGATGGCTCATTCCAGGAGCTTTTGATTTCCTCTGTGCTGCACACATCAAAACCAGTCTAATCTGTTAGACCAATGTGAAGGGCAAGGTAAAGCTGTTTCATCACAAGATGAGGTTTTGGGTTCACAGCCTGGAGAGGCTAAGCCCTGCAAGAAGGTCTTACTACTTACTACTCAGAACTAATGCTGAGGATGTGATATTAATATATTTAGACTCCAAGATTCCATTGCCAGGATGCATTTGGAATTATAGTGATTTCCTTCATCATTCAGCAAACTCATGTATAATGCCACCCACTTGGTTTGTCCTGTGCTGAATGGGCATAATATGTCCTAGTATATCAATGCAGCCAAGCACAGTGAATGGGGATTACCTGATGTCCAACAAAGAGATGATCTCAAATGTAACACACAACTTGGGAATGCTTGATGATTTTCTTTTTCTGGACACCTGCTGTCAAAAAACTCCTTCATCAAATGTGGTTGAAATGAGCAAAAGGGATAGAAAATTGTTGGAATAGCGGTTGACAGTAGGAAAGTCAAATCATGCTTAGAGGCTGAGGCTAAAAACATGTATTGCAGCCAAGAATCTAAAAAGAATTAAGTTAGCTTATTGGTGTAATGATGTAGCCAGTACAGAAACCCAAATCCAATGTGAGACTTCTTCAAAGTTTTTTTGCAGTGGACTTTAGCTCTTTGTAATGTGGATCCTGGAGGTAATAAAGGGTTTGAGGGAGGGAAGAGCAATGTATATCTTTTGGTTACAAATCAGATAACGATGAACAAGGTTAGGGTTTTGCTACAGTATTTTAAGAACTCTTCAATAACTCCCTTTCCCCATCTTGATGCAAAGGCCTAAAATTAGATAGCTGATTAAAGAGAATTGCAGGGTGATCTAAATACATCAATCTTGTTTGTAATGAGGAACATGGTTACATTTCTGCAGTGATGATGAATGTTGGGGACAGGAGTGTCTGGATACTGAATGTTCTCTGCATTGGACATCCCATGTAACCACTACTTCTCAGCAGTTCTGAATGTCTGAATACAATTAGGTGGTCTCTCTGGGAAAGGAAGATTTTGTGGGTTGAACTGGGCAAACATTTTTTCTCTGGTGAGAGACTGAGCTGCTTTCTAGGCTTGTTTGCCAGCAAAATGCCCACTTCCCCTTCTACTTCCCTCCAAGACACATAGCAAAACCACACTGAAAGTCCACCTTGTCCTACCAAACCTTTACTTAAAGACTTTTAATCTTACAATCATATATGCCTGTTCTTCTTAAAGCTGGGAGCCCATTTCATGTGCCAGATGAAGAGCATTTGTTAGACAAGAAGTAAAGATGTGTTCTGTATCACAGAAGTAAAAAGCCGCTTGAGAAATAAAATGCAAAAGCAGTAAAAGGAAATCAAGTTCTCCTAAAAAATGAGTGTTTTGTTTTTTAAAAAGTAATATTACTGTATACTTTGAACAAACTAAACTTTTTTTCTTGTCTCTAGGCTAGTTCCAGCCTTTTCTCTTGTGAGTAGAAACCCCTGCTGACCAGGTCTTTTTTTACAGCTCTGACACAGTTCAGTCGCATTTAGTAAATCGTTTTAGGAAAGGCTTCTCAGCTAGGACTCTCCTGGGGTTTGGGTCCCTTAAGGATGATTGAAGGGACAGGTAAGTGCCAAACTGTGGAGCTGCAATCATTAGAAATATTCAGTTCAGCTGCTTCCTTAAACTCACAGCCTTTTTTACTTTTAGTGTGTAGCTCTTGATGAAGTTTCATGCCCCAGGCTATGTTGGACTGAGAAATATATTCTCACCAAAGCTGTAACCAAAGCTAGAAAAACTAACCTGCATCTGTCTACATTCCTGTGAGAAGAATGAAGCCATTACAAAGCAGTCATTAGGTCAAAAGTCCCATGATCACACAAATGATCCTTAAGTAGGGAAGTGTAGGTCCTGCCACTCATGGACACAGTCCAGACTCATTCCGCTCATGAGGTACAAACTGTCTATGCTGCCTGTATTATATGTCTTGTTTGTGGGGAGGAGCTGTTTCAACAGCCCACTGCACAATGAAATCTAGAGCAGAAGCATTCTGGGGGCTGAGGACCCCATGAGACTGAAAAATCATCTAAGAGGGCTAAGACATGGCCATCTAAACTGCTGCCATTTGGTTGCTCAGCTTTTTCACTGTGCCTCTGACCTGAATGAAGGAGGGGAAGTCAAGAAATCCTGATCGTGGGTCTGATGCATACAGACATCCCTTCTTGCCTTTAAGCCGCAAGGGAGAAGACAGCAGAAAAAAATCTAAAATAAGTAAAATTCATTTTCCCCTACACATCTCTTGGAGTATGCTGAGGGTCATTTCAAATTCAAGGCTAAAAAACATTTAAATCTTCCCTTTCTTCTAGACGAAATGGCACTTGCTGATGAACAGAGCAGTGCTTTCAGACCACAGTGACAAGAACATATATCCTGTGTTTTCTGGCTTCCCATCATGCCTGACTCTTCTGATTTAATCGGCGCTTTAAGAAGGAAGCAAGATGTCCTCTGAGCACAAATGGCTCTGGAAGGAGTAGCATAGAAATATAAAATATGAGAAAGAAATAATATGTCAGTTTAGTCCCTTCCTCACTCTTCTGCTAGTGAAAGAAAGAGAAGGAAAAAAATAGAAGAAAAGCCAACAAAGAAGACTGTGCACATGTCTGTCAGATCAGACTTAAACTTCAGGAAGGAATTTAGTATTCTGCACAATTGTTTGCTACTCGTTTCTTCTTGATGCAGTTGCTTCTCCACTTGCTAATTCATCTTAATTATAGAATATTTGAACAGCTCAGAGCAAAGTTCTTTGTTGGTAGTGCTTGAACAGGAGAAGTATTCAGACTCATGCATAGGCACTGTGCTGAGAAAGTCTAATTGGCTTGCTCTGAATGACAGTGACACAGATCACACAAATGAAGCTGGTGTGCCTGGATTCCTCACAGGGCTCTCTGATCTTCAGGTTTTCTCACTAGGTCTTCTATTTTATCTCTCTGTATCTTGCCTTCCCTTCCAGGGTGAAGTAACAAACAGACTAGGGAAAAAAGGAGTTTCAATTGTGTTAAGGGGTTCAGTGGAAGTAAGCATGGATGCTTGAATGCTAGGCTATTGTAATGCTTCTCTGTCCTGCTGCGAGTGACCTTCCAGAAACAACTTCTCTGCAAGACGTTTCTACCCCAAAGCCATTCCATTTTCTTCTGCCTATCTATGCAGAGCAGGAAGGTTTTATTTAGGTAGCTCTTTATTGCAATAAAGCCAATTACTTTTTTTTTTTTTTCGCGGCGCGGGGGGGCGGCGCCCTGTAGAGACACAGGGTGGACTATTTCAGCTAAAGATAATGTTTCTGGTTGGTATTGAATGGTAGAAAACAAATGACACAGTTTACTAAAGAGGAAGCAATTTCAGGGGTAAGTGGTCTAAAATGGAGACTTTATGTAGTACTGCAACTTTGTGTAGTAACATGGAAAACCTTCCACTGAGCTCTTTAAAATGTTGGAAACCCAGCGTATGTACAAGACATTGTATTCTGTTTCTTTCATATAAATGTGTTTTTATTGGTTTTGTTCTTTGGTTTTTACATACCAGAGTGAATTCCTTTTTAGCTTGTAATGTTTGTATTCCCATATGAACCTGTGAGAAAGATACATCTTCAACTGATTCAAGCCTGTTCTTAACTCTAGAACCATTCTCTATCCCATCCACCGGATGTCTTAATCTTTCACCAAGTGAAAAAGCTATGTATTTTTTTGGCTGTGACAAATCTGAGTGATGTTCTCTCTTTGCAGAGTAATACTTTGAAAGATTTTAAAATCCAGTGTATTGGAGTCTCTTCCCAACCCAAGCCATGCTATGATTCTATGATTGTCATTGCCATCATTTTGATGACACCCAATTTAAAGCTCATGTCTTTTAATAATTGTAAATCCTTTCAGCTGGAGTGAGCTGTCTCTGCTAAAGAGTGACTGAAAGCAAGTACTTTTGTCTATTTTAGCCTGCTTTGTATTGGCTAAAGTGCAAACTCCTCTAGAGCTTCCTGCAGTTCACCATAATGATAAACACAAAAAGGGCACAAAGGCAATGTCACAGCTGTTAGTGAGGATCACAATTCAGTTACAGCACTGAGAAATCAGTCAGTACATCATCAGCATTCACAGCCACGCTCAGAGCAGGCAGGGTAAGACCTAGAGACTCGTGGGATTCAGCAGAACTGGCTTTTCTCAGTGTTGGGGCCCACAGGAACATTTCAGAGATCCATCCTTCAGCAATCCTATTAATGCATCCTGTCTGATGTTTGCTTTTTATGTAACAACAGGATTTCAGGGTTCCACTGAGCTCTTTAAAATGTTGGAAACCTGGCGTATGTACAAGACATAGTATTTTGTTTCTTTCATACAAATATGTTTTTGTTGGTTTTGTTTTTTGGTTTTTATATACCAGAGTGAATTCCTTCTTAGCTTGTAATGTTTGTATTCCCAGATGAACCTGTGAGAAAGATACATCTTTAACTGATTCAAGCCTGTTCTTAACTCTAGATCCAGCAAAACTTGCACAGGGATCAATGAGGCTTCCAAGACTAAGCATGTGTTTAAATGCTGTGCTGAACTGTGACATTCATGCATGAGATTAAAAAGTGGTATCTGTAATGCCTTTTAGCTGTTAACATCTCAACAGAAAAATCTGTAATAGAGTTATTTATGCATGTGCATGCACATAAAATGCAACAGATGCTTAAAAAGGATGTTGCTCAGTGAAATAAGATCAGTATAGTGCATTAGGTATAAAGGAAAAACCCAACAAGATTAGAATGTTTGCAAATAATATTGTGGGTTGGAAATACATATTTTCTTTAAAGATTTTTGAAGTTTCTCTTACATGCCTCTCTCCATACACAAATGCTTCCCAAACCCAGTTTGCAACCTACTTGTTTGTCACCACTAAGAGCTGCTTGGCAGGCACACGAATGCAGGGGACCTCTGCAATACAGTCTAGTAATAGTCTAATAGACAAGCATACATAAATACATCCATAAAAATATATGTAAGTATACATGTGGATATGAAATCTGGTTACACATTGCACCAAGTTTCGATAGGTACTATTTTTTACACTGATGTTTAGACATGTGATAGAGCAGCAGCTGGGCTGAGTATAAAAAGATGTGAGTAGAAGAGTTGCAAGGTAGCTGGAGGGTAATAGATATTTTTCTAGTTTCAATTTTATGATAACTAAATATTATTGTCTTGCTTGTGTTATCTCAGTAACAAATAAGCGATACTGCTGTTTTGTATGCTATTGTTCTCATAAACCTTGGTTGCACGATGCCATAACTGCAGCTCATTATTAGTGCAGACTAACAAAGAGAGATTTTAACAGCATTTACAAAGTTCTGATGGGGCTGAACTCAGCTGTTCCCAAGGTGTGCTGCCCTTGAGTATCCAACTATTTTGACCAGCTTGAGGTGAAAGAATGAATAGAAGTAAGGAGCATAACAAGGAGAATAAATGTCCATGAGATAAAAATATATGTAATCAGGTTTTGCTGAGACAGGTGGGGAGCTCAATAAAGGCTTTGTTATCTGAACTGCAGATGGTGTATGGGAGACGGGGGGATAGAGGGAGGATGAGAGTGACCTTTGGAAAAACTTTGATGAATGCAGCAGCTCAGTAACAGCTCCCTTTCACCAGATTGCTTCAGGAACATTTTCCTACCCTGCCTTTTCTTTTCTTTGAAGTGAGGCACTGTCAGGATCGCTTGTACTTTTTTGTTTTCAGCTGTCACCTCGTCCCACTGCAGTCAGAATTGAATTTATCAGCCCTGTCATGGAGGTGCAGCAACCAAAATAACTGCAAATAGGAGAGATTTTTGAGTGTGAGGCAAAGAGCAACTGGCTGGCCATAGTCTCCTACGAAACAGCATTCAGCTACACCCAGAAGGAACTATAAAACTACAGAGCAGGATGTGCTCAACCTCCCTTTTCCCAGGAAAATGCATCTTCCTTGTCTGGTTTGGTTTGTGGCAGATAGGGGAGTGGAAGGCTGTTGTCAAAGGAAGAAACCTGAAGGTGGGTGGACTAGATATGTAGCGACTATGGTTTGCTAGTGCTATATGTAGCCTTCCTCCAGCCCTGTGTCCAGCCCTGTGACACGACCTAGCATCACAGTGCCGGAGATTGCCTGCAGCAATGGCTGCATTGCCAGCATGAACTACTGGGCTGGGTGACCCTGGGCTGCAGCTCAGGAAGTGCTCAAAGCAGTCTCTTCTACTGCATGGGCAGGTGAGATCCTGGTTATTGGCCAGAACGTGGGTGATGGGGTGAGCAGCAGAATGATCTCCTATCCCAGAAATAGTGAATAAAAAACACCCTGATTCTCCATGAGGAAGATATTTTCTTCAGCTTAAAGAAAACATTTAAATGTAGAAGCTAAACCCACTCTTCAGTCTTTCATGAAAGGCTGAAGAGGCCTTCCCCACCTTGAACATCCCCACTATGTATGATTGATTTCTTTTTTAGCATTTTGGGAGCCTGGAATCTTAGTGAAGACCTCACAGCTACTCTTTCTCGTTTGAAAATCCTACAGGGCCAAATAGCAGTCTTGACTTCTCTCAGCAGGAAGGTAAAATGCAGTGAGAATACAGGCACACCTCTTGTCCTCCTGATCTGTTCCAGCTTCATTATCAGTATTTTATAATGCTCTTATTTACTGGCAGAAGATTTGAGAAAGTGTTTATGAAAGGCTTTTTTTTTTTTTTTTTTTTTTTTTTTTTTTAAATGGAGAAATGACAAAGTTGGTTTCTATATTGCAGCTGGAGGTAAGGAGGCAGCAGCAGGAGGCAAAACCACCTCCACAATATATTTATGTGTGACTCAGCTAAGGAGCATTTCTAGCTTTAAGGCTCTTGGGAGAGGAGCTGGCAGCTGCAACTGACCTGGGGATGGTGGCCTCTTGCAGGGACCCACTGACCACCTCTCCACGTTGCTTTTACCATGAACTGTCCTGATACAGAGGCTCTGATTGCTCTTAGGGGATTCTTCTCATGAGCACTTGATCAAATCCAGCTTAACAGTCATTGGCCAAAAATTATATCTGCTGCCCTCCCCTCAGATAGGTGCAGAATCAGGAGAAACATCACTGATGTCAACAGGCACCCAGAGATAATGGAGCAAGGATCTGGCTGCCAGCCTTCTTTCTCAGAAACAGCAGTGCTCAAGCAGGTCAGTGACAAGGAGACTGCCTTCCTCCTATTCCTTCATCATTTCTCCTTTAGTCCCTTGCAGCTGAGGCTCAGAAGGTGCTTTACAATCCAGTAAGTAGGTGTGAGGTGATGCAGACACAGCTGAGCCATTCCTTCAGGCCTTTGCCACACTAGTTTTTAAATCCTTGAGATTTTTGGGAATGCAGCTCTCCTTTGTTCACGGCTAGGAATTAGTACAGCACTGGGCACAGGAACACCTATCTCTCCCTCAAGTACTTTAACAATGAACTTGCATGCATGTGAAACAAGAAGAAAAAGTTTTCCAGAACTCATTTGACGAAAGAAAATGTGTAGAAATGTATAGATGTGATACTTAGGGATGTGGTTTGGTGGGCAATATTGATGGTAGGTCGATGACTAGACTGATTATCTTATGTCTTTTCCAACCTTAATGATTTTATCATTCTGAAGCAGGGCTCTTGAGTTGTATTGCACAGAATATGAACCCATTGCACATTTTCTATTTTCCCCTTGGAATAAGCACAACTCTGAGCCGCATACTGTGCAGAGTGTCCCATTATGAACCATGTGAAACCAGCAAAACAAAACCATCATACAGGCTTTCTTTTCTTCCCTTTTTATACTTTTCTGAATCTTGTTAGCCATGAAATGCCTCACATTTGCTGCATACTGTGGCAATAAATAGAAAATGAATTGAAAGAGGATGTGGATTATTAAACTACACTCCTTAATAGATTTGATTGCACCTAATGTCTAAATCATGAGGCATTGCTGAGACATGAGCAGTACTTCTTGTTACAGCAGAGCCCTTTAAAGTGAAGGCCTGATGAAGGAGAAGTCCCTCTATGGGATTATATATTCAATGTGCATAATGCCCTCTTATGGTAGGACACACATTTCTTATCCCTCTGGGGAAATGTGATTACTATCCTGGACTGAACTGTAGTGGTCTTCATAATTTGGACATCACTTTCTCCTGCTGCTTTTTTCTTTTTTTTTTTCCTGTTTTTAAATTGAATACATTTGTTACAAATCTCTTTACTTGCTGTCAGAATCCTCACAACAGAAGAGTAGCTAATTGGCAATAGAAACGATCTGAAAAACTAAAGCGGTCATTGAGGAAGTCAGAAAATGTTTATCTTATGGTTTTATACACAAATGGTATACTAAATGGCTAGAAATCTTGAATGTATTTAAATGTTATTGAAACATGTTTTAATACAATATGCAAATTGATAGAAATTATTATGTAGGTCACCCCAAAAGTAATGCCTCCTAATTATCTCCATGGAAACATCCTTCCTACCTTTTGGCAACATGGTTTTGTCACGGAGAGCCTTCTCTGGCCAGCATGCTCCTGCTATTGTGATGGCCTTACTCTCCACTTGCGGTCCTTGTGTGACCATGGAGACTGTCTGAGGACTACCTTCAGCATGTGATGAGGATGTCCAGTAGTCCAACAACACAACACCATTGCTCTTCTTGGGTGTGTCACATGGTGACTATTTCCAGCCTGCTTCATTTGTATGAATCCTACCTGCAGCCCTTCTGAGATGCGTGCTGTCCTTCCATCAAATTGTTATTCCTCAACAATATGGGTGGTGCTTGCCTCGGCATGAAGAGAGACATTCACATTTCATCTGGGCAGAAAATCTATATTCAGTATTATTCTTGTGTTAATAATACACAGAGCTAAATCAAAGGTGAATTGATTTCCTGAAGCTGAACATACTTTTGGCGTTAGCACAGATACAGCCACAGTCAAAGAGCAGGCCTTTCAATTTAGTTCTACTGCTGTCGATGTAAATAAAATTGCTCATGAAGCAAATTGCAGCCAGTTATTGTCTGCACTCAGAACCATTATGTTCTTTGGAAATGATCATTTATGTTAGACAGCGGATTATGTTCCCATGAACGTGTGTAAGGCAAACTCGAAGCATAATTTACCTTGAAGGTCATCTGAATATTACAGCTGGCACTTACAGGTCATCATTATGCAGCTGAAAGGATTCCAGGGAAAGGACTGGTATTTGTGAAATGGTACATAACCAGAGATTTTTGATTGAACTAAGATAAGAACCAAGAGAAAAATCCACATAGTGTGTTAGTCTGTATGACTGTAGAGGACTGTAGTTTCAACATAACTATGTTGTGTGGGCAGCACAGAGGCCATGGGAAGCATTCCTCTGAGGATATAGGGAGCAGAAGGGAGGGATCTTGTCTGTTGTGCCTTGTATCAAGGAATGTATTTAACTCCTGTTTAAAAGATGAGGATTTGGTAGAAAGAACAGGAATCATAAAAGCAGTCAAATAATCCAGCACAGGGAAATAGCTTTGCTGGTGGAACTGAGGACTCATCTGAATATTTCTTTGCATTTTTGTGTGAGTGGTTACTCTTGCCTTAAGAAAATGATGCTACCCATCCTGAGGCATGGCCTGCTCTTCTGCCTGCCAAGGAGAAAAAATTAGAGACAACTGCCATAATAGTCCCAGTGGTTATGCTGCATAAAATGTTACCATTCTGCTCAGGTGCTGCCTTTGTACTGGAGCCTGGGCTAAAATCCAGTCACAAAAGTACTCTCTAGACTTAAATATGACAGTCCAGGCTCCAGCAGGTTCAAGTATGACTTTTAGTATTTAAAAGAGATCATGGTGGCATTCTGTTCAGAAGAAATTGTTCTTTTAAAAGTGCTTTGTTACTTCGGAGAGAAAGAAACTCCCCATGCCCTGACTCTGTCAGCACTGGATAATTATAAACTCATTTTTTCCAACTATTTCAATGTCCTATAGACAACTGCTTTGTACCTGCTGCACTCATTTACAGACAGCAGAGAGAATCTTGAGGGCTCTAAGCTGGTGACTGCTAATCCTGACATTGACACCTTCAGAAAAAGGGAAATGATGGACCTGGCTGTCCATAGCAGTCACCTGGATGTTATGTTCCAGTGTCTTTTCCAGACTAATTGGATAAGATATTGTTATCATTTCTAGGGCAGGTCTTATGCTTGATGGAAATAGCAAAGCCACGACACAGGTGTATTGGGGGTCCCATGCTAATGGTTCATAGGAGGGAAAAGGGGCTATCAGTACAGCTTTGGTGTGTAAAACTGGCTCCTTTTCATTGCAAGCTTACAGCAGGAGGTAGAATGGGAACTTTAAAACACTGCTGGATACAGAAATAAAAAGAAAACTGAGTAGATTAAAAGTGAAATTCTTTTTTAATGGTGTTGTCTCTAATGAAGTATTCCTCTCCCACCCCTGAAAAAAGTTTCTTTTTTCTGCCTGTTAACAATCAATCTCATCCCATCTGCTTCAGCAGTATGCAACAATCTCAGGTCACTGGGGAAAGACTCCTTTTTTTTTTTTTTTTTATTTCCTCTTTAATTAAGCTCTGCTGTCTGCTGCTTTATTTCCAAGGCCCGGAGATGTATGGACATTGCTTCAAAGAAACCATTGGAGAGAAGAGTATTAAAGATAGCCCTCTCCACTCCTAATTTAAGTGGCCCAACACCACAGGTAAACTAGTGCAGAGGCAACAACAGCAGCAATAAATGAGGAAATGATATGCAATTACTGGATTTGCAACTAGTCTTCTGGGAACAGGGCATCTAAACACAACATTCTGCTGAAATGTACAAAACATTTTTTGTTACACTTGCAGAGCAAGAGGGCATTTAGTGAAAAAGGGACTGGCAGCATGTATAGCGCTGTAGGTTGTTCGATCAGTATGTATGGCTCAGTCAAGCTAGTAAGAGACAAGAACAGATAAATGCCTTCTGTTCAGTTTTGTTATTGTCTGCATTATTATTCTCACTATATAGTCTGAGGAGATTTTAAACAATTGTTAACAAGTAAAGCTTGGACCATTCAAGCACTTATTCAGGCATCCGCCTGATAATAATCTATATCCCTGTAGATGTGATCTGGTCCCTAATCATTGCTTTCTTTGCTCACCATACGTGCCCAGCTCATTAGCTTGCTCTTGCTGTTTAAAAAAGGCTGGACCTCATTACTGCCTGTTCATGTTTGTCCATTCAATAGCAGTGAGAGGTTGCTCTATTTCAAATACTTCAGGACACTCTTGAAATGCTTCTACCTTCCATACTCTGTTGTATCGTGTAGATATTGCTTGGACATGCTTCTGTTGGCAATACAACCCATGGTTTTCATCCTGCATCTGGAAAATAATTAGGAGAAATGGTAGATGTGATAGTTCATCAAGACTTCGCAGCATTAGCTATTTCTACAACATGAGCTATTGCTCATGGGGTAGGAAAGGCTGAATGCCCACAAAGTTAAGCAAAGGTTAAATATACAATGCAATATTATACAATGAAATTATTCATTATACAATGAAATAAATTTTCTTCCTTCTGTCTTGAGTTATTTATTGTGTCAAACCATGGCGGTGCCTCGACACTCTCATGGTATGCATGTAACTAGGTAAAACAGAAGCTACTAGAGAGAATTTATCTTCTAAATAGACGAAAATAATCCCACAAGTGGCTGATATCAGGACCTGGGATCCTGTCTGTTTCCTTCTTAGGTTCTCCCGTAATAATATATCTGGATCTGGATCTAGTATATTTATATTTTCCTGACAAGCACATTTGGTCTCTTCTGCCTAACTGCCCATTTTCATTACATTAGGAAATCAGTGTCCCTGAGCCATTTATCCTTCTCCAAAGTTGTTTGAAGCTTGTCCTGTGAATTCTTATGTTACTGGGATGTTTAATAAGTCTTTCTGTTCAAAAAATACCTAGTGGCTTTAGATTAGATTATATATACCTGTTAGGAATAAAGCAGAAAGGAATTCTGAGAAAAAGACCAAAGGCATAACGCATAAATCAAGAAACGAAACAAAATGGAACCTGCTGCTGATGGAATTTCCATTGATTTATTTGAAAAGCCCTGGTATGAATAATAACTTAATCTGTCTCAAGACTCTTTCCCCACAGCACACTGATTTACAGCAGCAATCCATCTCTCTTCATAATTAGCAGATTCTGTCAGTATTTATTCTTCTCTGCCCACCTTCATTACCCTTAAAATTTAGACTTCTTCCCTGCTCTGAAGCCAGTGTTCATGCAGCCTGATGCACTGGGATTATTCAGCAGTTTGATTTGTGGATGTATTTTCTTATATTCCTTTACACTTTTTGTAGAGGAACTGTATATTCCTTTACACTTTTTTTTTTTTTAGCCTTTACACTGGCTGTTGGAGTCTGCTGCTTGCAGGAAGAAACTTTCTAGGAAGATGGATGAAATAAGCACAGCTTTGGTATTGGGTAGCAAAAGGAATAGGACTATAAAAGCTGAGGGTCAAAGCATGAGGCGACCAAGTCTCATTTGCCCCCTAAATGTTTGATGGGAGAAGAAGCAAAGGCAACCAAGCTGACCACATAAGTAGTCAACAGAGTAAGTCTATTGCTTACTCCACAGCTACAGCTGATTTTCTTCAACCCTAGATTAATTTCCAGTTGAAACTTTAGGGTACTCATGTTACCTACTCTACCACAGAAGTGGAAGCCAAATTTGTTTGAAACAGAAAAGCTACAACAAAAATGTCTTCTTTAAATTAGGAAATATTTCTTAAATATCTGACTGTAAAATCAGAAGATGATTTTTCCGAATCAGTATGATTATATTAATGATATGACATTATACCACCAGATAATTTGATCCTAAGATTGACTTGGTAAAGGGGAATCAACTAGAAAGTAATCTAGCAACTGCTTCTTTGACAGATTGTCAAAGGGGAATATCGCTCGCATCCTTGAGATAGGAGAGAGGTGATTCTTTCCCTCTACGCAATGCTTGTGAGGCCCCACCTAGAGTACTGTGTTCAGGCCTGGGACTCCCAACATAAGAAGGATGTGGAGCAGTGGGAGAGGGTCCAGAGGAGGGCTGTGAAGGTGATCAAAGGGCTGGAGCACCTCTCCTATGAAGAAAGGTTGGGGAAGTTGGGCTTGTTGTTTAGCTTAGAGAAGAGACCTTATTGCATCCTTCCAGTATTTAAAGGAAGCTAATAGAAGGAGGGGAACTGACTTTTTACGTGATCTGACAGTGATAGGATGAGGAAGAATGGCTTTCAACAAAAAGGGAGATTTAGATTAAATATTAGGAAAAAAAATTTGCTCAGAGTGTGGTGAGGCACTGGGACAGGCTGCCCAGATAAGCTGTGGATGCCCCATCCCAGAAGGTACTCAGAGCCAGGTTGGATGGTGCCTTGGGTGCTCTGATCTGGTGCATGGCAACCCTGCCTGTGGCAGGGGGGTTGGAACTGTGTGATTTTTGTGTGATTCCAACCTATGCCATTCTGTGATGCTTTCCAGAATGCTAGGTGGGCCTGAAGTTTCATATCCAAGCTAATTATATGCATATTGCTTATTAATATGATAAATTAAAGAGATGGTGTTAAGCATTTAATTGACAAATAATGTTGATGTGAAATTAATTAAATAACAATTGGCAGAAGTATTTATGACACCATTCTTGGCTATTAACTGAAATTTAATTAAGATCCTTATGGTAACATATGAATAGATCTCTGCATGGGTCTACTGCAAGTAAGAATACAACCTTGTATTTCAACCGGTTGACCATGTTTTTTTATCCAGAGCTACATCTTTGTGTCTGTGGAATGTTACAGTGTCTTGATTGACCACAGGCCAAACAGCAGATGGACAAACTTGACTACGGTTGCTCAAATCACACTGAGTAAAATATTTTGCCCATTTTTCTTTCCCCTTATAGGGTCTATTGTAAGGTGACAGAATGACCAAAGACATAACCTAAAGAATGCACATTACATCCATTCAAAAGAGAAAACTAAACTGTGATCTCCTTACAAGCATTTTGTAAGTGAGTAAGACCAAAGTCAAATACATCATTTATAGTAAATTCTTCTTTCTGCTTGAATGACTGTGTCCATTTTGTGGATATGGAGACAGAAAGGAGGGGAGTAAATGAAGTGCTTGTCTCGCCTTGTGAGCACGAGGCTGACATGATGATGAAATTTCACTTTCTGTTCCCTGATTGTCCACCTTAATCACAGTCCCATACATCTCAGCTTCATTGAGAAGCTGATTGCTCATGAATGTCACCCAGCCCGAGTCTCCTATAGCACATCTCATCACATGTGCTTATTTAGATAAACAAATATTGCTGAGAGCAGCACAATGAAGGAAATCTAATTTGCACAGCTCTGTGACTCATAGCTGAGTCTGCTGGTGTCTAGCGAAGGACATCAGGAAAAATTTCTTCTCAGAAAGAATGGTTAAGTATTGGAACAAGCTACCCAGGGGGATGGCGGAGTCACTGCGCCTGGAGGTGCTCAAGAAAGGGGTGGATGTGGCACTAAGATGCATGATTAGTGGGCATTGTGGTAATGAATTGATGGTTGAACTAGATGATCTTAGTGGTCTTTTCCAACCTTTATGATTCTATGTTGATCCGACAGCATTTTTTGCCACTGAGGATACCTGTAGGCTCTTCTTTTTTAATGGAAGCTTGTTTTTATGGAACTTGCAGGTAACCATTTGAGATCTCTATTCCTCTGGCAAATTTAGATAAAGTTAACCAGTGCTTTCAGAACTGATTGCTGTAGGGAATCCTCTACAGATGGATCTATGGGCCTTCAGACTGATAACGAGAGTCAGTAAACACTGTTTTCTTCAGCCGAAACAAGATATAATGACTCTTGCAGGCAGACAGAAGAGTATCAAAACAGCCAGTTACGTAGAATCATAGAATGGCTTGGTTTGGAAGAGACCTTAAAGATCATGAAGCTTCAACCCTCCTGATATGGGTAGGGCTGCCAAACAGTAGATCAGGCTGCCCTTCATAACCCTCAGAATGGGGCTTGTCTGCAGCACAGTTTGTAGACAATTCCTTGTTGTTTGATTCTTGAGCCCAAGAATGATTTTCAGTATTGTTGCTCTTTGTCTTAGTGTCTGAGCAAGTTTAAAACCACATATCCACTTTTATACCTCACTTGGATCCCTTACGTCATTAAGCTGCCATCCATCTCTCTTTAGTTGTATTTACCATGAGAATTGAACGGGATGAACCACCTGCTGACTTTTGTTTGCAGTGTGAGACCTTTGCTATTTGGCACCTAGTCTTCATAAGAGAACTCACAGAAAGTTATTATGGAGTAGTTTATATCAATGCTCAAATGTCCTTCATAGTACCGCCTCTGAAAATCTCTTCATTAGATTTCCCTGTCAGGAGGCAATAACTGCCTCTACTGCTTTGTAGAAAAGCCAACAGAAAGAATAAATACTTCCTCTCTTTGGGTGTGTGAAGGGAATTTCTAAACGGCTGTAAAGCATACTTTGTCTTGTGGATTTGTTATTTTACGCAGCAGCAATTGTAGAAAAGGTGTGTGAAAAGAAAGGCCTCTCCTTGAAGATTGCTCTCCACAAACATGGTCCTTACAACAGCAGACAAAAAGGACTGGGATAGGACAGACATTTGCAGTGGCACGTGGGCAAGTTCAAAGGAGGACTGGTAAATGCAGTGTGTGGAGGAACACAATATGACAACAGTACACTGAAGTACCCATAGTCACCCAGTGTTCAGAAAGTCTTAGTAATATCTGGGACTATATGGACAATGTATTTGCCTTACCTTTGAATTCCCTGGGTTTTTTACAAATTCACTATTTCTTCAGTAAGAAAGGAACAACATTAAGAAATATTTCTTACAGAACCCTTCACAGGGTGAGCCAGAATCTGTGAAGGCAGACTGAAAGCATGGTGCAGATTTTAAGGTGTAGAATAAAATATGCTCCTTTTTAGTAGACACTGAGAGGATACTGCAGTCTGGACTCTTGGGAACACTTATTTTTGTGTTCCTTTGTGTCAGACACATCAGTAGGATGAAGAAAAAGAAAAGGAGAATCAGATGCAGAATTACGAATTCAGATGAGAGGGGCTTTCAGAAGACCTTCAACTGTGTGAGTGCATAACCTCTACCGATTGCACTGTGATGACAGCGTGTTTCTTATAGCCAGTCCTGAAGACAGCCTGGCACAATGAAAGCATTTTGAATGTGGTTGTGTGCTTCCCATCCAGCCATGGAGGGTGCTAAAAAGAGTTGCCTAAATTAACAACATCCTGAAACAAAGCCCCCTTGGCACCCATGCCTGCCCAAATACTTGTCCTGGATTACAGCTGTCCTTTTCGAACTTTGCAGGGGAAATACCAATATTTTAGAGTAGCGCAAATTTTTAAATTGGTGGAGAAGAAAGCAGAACACAAAATCATAGAATGGCTTAGGTTGGAAAGGTCCTTAAACGTCCATCTAGTTCCAACCCCCTCCCATGGGCTGGTTGCCACTCACCAGATCAAGCTGCCCAGGGCTCCATTCAACCTGGCTTTGAGCACCTACAGGGATGGCGACCTAGCCCTGCCTGTCTCCCCTGCCAAAACTCCACAATACACAATTTTTTTCCTTTCTAAAAGTATTTTTAAGAATATGCTAGGAAAAAAAAAACATTGAAGAAAAAAGCTAATGTGAGTCTGAAAGATATTTCAGTGATACAGCCCACCCAAATGTGCATTTTTTTCCATCATAATGCCTGTTGTCCTGTTATTTCTCTGCAGTGAGCGAGCCTCTCCTGAACTCACCATAGAAACTACTTGATTAATGCAAAGCCAAGATGAGCTCAACTGTCCCCACAGACAACACTCTTCCTCTGACAGTGACAGTATCCCTCCTTTTCCTCAGACACATCTTACAGATATGTCAGAGATATTTTACACTATGGGAAAAGAAAGGAAATTGATTCATTTCAGAGAACTACATACAGGCTCATTTAGAGTTTAACAGTCAGTGCTGTATTAATGGCTATCATTTGCTTCTTGTGCTCATACCTGCTGACACTGGCTTACAGCACCCTCATGTTCATCAAAGCTGTTTGTCTACCCCAGCCTGCACCAAAATATATCACGGAGCCCAGAGTGAAACTAAATGATTCTTTAACTGCTTCCTGATCCTGTACATTCAGGGATCTGTCACAAACGCACTGCTCTAAATCAAGAAATTCAGAAATTCATGTACTTAAGCACATTTTGCTAGAAACAGGCTTGCTTCCAGCTGAGAATAAGCTCACAGGAGCTTGAAGCATCCTACACAGTCTAGAGGGTTCTGTCATTTCTTAATTATTCAAAGCTCAAACTTTGCTGCTACATTGATGAGTATAGTTTTCCTAAATTACCAACACAATCCCTTGCTTACCCATGTCTTGGCAGCAAGTTATTTCTTAAACATTTTGAAATGAGAGGTTTAGAAAATTGTGTGAGAGTTGATAAAGACTATGAACATTATGTAGATCAGACAGAGTTCTTCAAGGTATTACAAGTCAAGATAGCTGCAAATTATAAGAAAGCACTGAAGATGTTTCTAGCTTTCTTGCTCAATCCAAAGTAGCAAGGGTACTGAAAGACATGGAAGTTTGTGCTGAGAGTATGATAGAGCCTCAACTCTGGACATGAAAGGAATATTCTTCAGATCTGTAAAACACATATTTTGATAATTTCCATTTGTTTTCTTAACTCTATCCGAAGTATTTTTAGCCAAGCTGATTTTCCTTCCCAACTGAAGATCACAAAATAGAATGAACAAAGAGAAAGGTAATTTCTTGGAAAGACAAATAAAACAATTCCAACAAGGAATATCAGAGGAAAATGTAGAAAATGGCATCTTTTTCCATAGCAAATGATTCAGTAGAAAACCCTGAAGCTGCACACTGCTGCAGGATGGAAGAGTCCTTGGAAGAACTATAATCACATATTTTCTCCATTAGAAATCTGCTTTTAATTTGAAGCAAAGAGGCAGGATATGGAGCTAGATGGACTTTTGGTTTATCATCGTGTGCAGCAATTTTCTGTGTCAACAGATGGGGTTAATTAGAAGCAGAGTGAGAAAGGGGAGAAAAACATCAGTGCTCTACTTTATAGGCATTATGAGATAAAAAATAAAGGAAAACAACTGGAATGATGCATTTGCTCTTTAAAATAACAGGCTAAGGAATGTATTTGAAATAAAGTTTTTAGTTTAAGGAGAAAGTCAAACCATTGATTTGATCCATTTAGTAACTGAAATGAAATATCCACAATATAATTACATTAGAAAGAAATATTTTCATTATAAAGTTTTCTCACTTGCTCCTAACCCTGATGCACAACCATGTAGTCCTGAAATTGGTCTATAAATTCATTACAACCTTGGTTCATCACAAGCTTGCATCCCAGACATCAGAAGTATTTGAAAGGTGAGGCAGTATCTTTTTTGCCGTATCTGTATCAAAAACTCAAAGCTGCTTTCAAAGGAGTAATCTGTATCCTTTGGCTTGTAGGGGTCACAGATGGGCATATGAATGTAGGAATATTACCATATTGCTTTTCAAGGCCATCACAAGAGGAGCCATGCAGAAGTGAACTCACTAAGAAAGATCGTGTGAGCTACAGATATTGCATCTGAGAAGAGCAAAATGGTTGCAGCGTGCAGAGGAAGATTGCAGTGCAATGGTCAAAATATTCAAGGAGACAGAGAGGCTGTAGGATATTTACAAGATGGGCATGGTTCTCTGTATACTCCTGTAAGGGATGACATGTGACAGCTCACGTGTGTCTCACCAGGTGGCAAATACAACCATGGAATAACTTTGCATTACCTTCAGCTGGGTCAGAAATTTAGGTGCTCTAGTTTTTCTTGTCTTTCCTATATGTACAGGAAGCTGCTTTGTGATACACAAATATTCCCTCAATATGCTGTGTATGCTCCAAACACTCATGCCAGAAATGTGAGAACTTGCTACAGGTTCTTACTATCCAAATGTTTCTACAATGACTTTTTAGTATTGATTTCAAACAGGAAAAGATTTGGAAAGTGCTGAGTTACCATTTAATAGGAGAGTGGGTTGAGGTAAGTGAAAATAGTGAGAGAAGGAGGGGAAACTACCCATCATGTAAAACCTATTGTAGTATTTTACTTTGAGTTATTTTACTTATTTCATTTCATCATGAGAACTGTAAAGCTGTGAGATGGAAACTTGAGATCCCATTTTTCTCCCAGATAAATCCTGCGCTGCTACAGTGGCTGATCTAGCAGATAATTAAGTAGTTATGATAGCTTTGATAGTCTCCCCACCTCTTATTTCTTTTCAATGCTATGATCTCTAGCCCAAAGTATTGCAAAGATTCGAGCTTCTCTGTCTTTTAATCAAAGCATGGACACTGTATTTCTGCTTAAAACATTAAATATACCCAAGATATAAATCCCTTCTCAGTCTCAAATGCTACTTCAACTAATGTAGATACTTTCCCTCTCAACATTTCATGCCATGATTTCTAAATAATATCTAAGAAACAAAGTCATCAGAGAGATTTTATGCACAAATCGGACAGTGAAGAAAGGAGAAATTAAGTCATTTTCTCTGCAGAGGCAGAGCTGAGTGTGCTGGAACCATTTGGATCTTTTGGCCTTATATTCTGATATATAAGCTTTGCTGCTTGAGAAACATTTGCTTCATTTGCAAAAGATGGAGTTTACGTTATCCTCTTTGCAGGGGCCAGTGTAAGATTTGTTATTCCCCGCAGGCAACCTCTGAGGGGTTGCACTGAGCCGAATTTCTGTCTCCATTTCAGTCTTTCAATTTCCTTCAGGGATGTGGCTCCTTATTTCCATCTGCGTGAGATGGAAAACCTGCCCCAGGGTGGCAGGTGGATTTTTGCTCAGCAAGCAGGATTGCTACGAGGTGCCAAACACCGGGAACCATACATGCCATGAGGCTCCTGGCAGTCAGAGGGAAATGCGACAAACAATATGCTTTTGTTTTTAAAGGAAATATGTTGCTGTCTCTGCTGAGAAGCTGATTTTTTATTTTTTGTAAGCCATCAGCAACTGTCTTCAGTAACCATATGCTGAGCAGTCTGCACATCGTGTCACATCATGTCTCTCCTCTTCCAGCAGAAGTGATGGTAATAGCTTGTATAAGTCAATTTAAGGTGGAGTTCTTCTTTCTCCATGGAGTGAACTTTCCAATTTATTTTCTTTTCAGCCAAAAGCAAATACTCTTTCAAAATTTTATCCAAATTATTATTTCCCTAGAGATGTTCAAGAAACATGTAGATGTGGTACTTAGGGATGTGGTTTACTGAGCATGGTGGTGATGGGTTGATGGTTGGACTGAATTATTTTAGATGTCTTTTCCAATCTTAATGGTTCTGTGATTGTATTAGGGGGGCTGTGCCCTCTTCACACTTCTGCTGCCTGTATGTAAAAACTATCCTTACCTGAAAGGAACCTGAGATGTCAGGATCCCTTCCCCTATGCATTGATTTGCCATCCTCTAACTGCAGCCAAATGAATAAGGAACACATTTTCAGCATCCCCCTTAAATTAATGTGCATGAATATATTGGTTATGGGAGAAAGTCCTGCACTGAAGAACGCTGTTTATGTAGAATGCAGTCATGCCTGTTAGCATTTAATGGTTGTGAAAGGAGTTTTATCCCTGTCAATCTACCTGCAACAGTAACAACACTGAGACTGGAAATAGTGGAAGGCGTCTAGTGTTTATGCCACACCAGATGCTCCTCTGGCTTTGCTGTCACAGGCTCTGCAGGTTTCCCAATAAATCCTACTCATCTGGAGATGAGAAGAGAGGATCCCTGAACTGGGGTTTTTCATTCTGGCTGGTAGAGACCTTGGGTAGTCACCTAATGGGCAGTGTGTTCATAAGTTGCTCAGCTTCACTTGAGCCATGTTTAATAGATGAGGACTTTGTTACTGAAACCCTACTGAAAGGAGACTCCACAGCTCTGTCTCCCAAAGCCTCACTGTCCTCACCACCAAGAAGAGCTTTTCCAAGGCTTGATTTTACTGCTTCAGCATTAATGTTGGTGTCTGCTGTTACCTTGCGTGCCCTGGGACCTGCCAACCCCATCTCACCTGTCTCTCCAGAAAGGTCTGCAGGTCCTGCATCACATTTGTAGCCTTGCAGAATTATGTTCCTTGCCCTGAAAGAACTGAAATCTTTAAAACATCTTTGTCTGTACAACTGAACTGGACTCAGTAATCAAGCTTGTCCTGATCTAGGCCCAAACTCTTGTGTTTATGCAACATTTATTTATTTGTCTTGCCCCTTGCTTCTCATTTGACTGAGAAAACACTCTTTGCTGAGTTTTTCCTTACAGCTCATGTTTCCCAGACCACTAAATGTTCTTCTGTTCTTACTTGTCCTTTCTTCACTCAGTTTTTTTCCTTTTCAATATGTTGTTCCTGACTAGCTGTGAGGCACTACTTTTAGCTTGTTCACTCTAGAAAGGAAGGATTATCAATTATTTTTTGTCTTTCTTGTGACCTTTCCCTTATATTTTTATCTCAGAATAAAGTTTACTTTCCCATATTACATTATAAGTTTTAGTTCTATGGTCCATCCTAACCTGCAGATCCAGTTGCGACTGTTCTTACAAAAGGCAGAATTTTAAATTGACTTTGAATTATTTTTCCTCCTCTATTCCTCTTCTGATTTTGAGGCCATTTTGACAGTGATCCATTCCTCCAAAATGTGAGCAGCTCCTTCCAGCATGATATCATTCTGCAAATTTAATAAAGAGCAAACCTGTTCATTCATCCAGGCCATTAATGTAGAATTGAATGCGACTGGACCAATATTTGACCCAAAAATCTACTTCTCCAAATACTTTTGCACCTCTCAACAGTTCCACCTAGATCACACCTCAGTAACTTGCTATGCAATTACTAGGATTTACATTATTTAGGGGAAAGGTGCTTATTTGCCTGTGCTCTAGCTATACAAATGGGAGTTCCAGAAGCGAATATGAAACATGTAAAATGTCAGTTACCTTATGAAGGCCTTGAAAGCTTAGGATGCCAAGCACAGTGCAGGTGATGTTGAGGGCTCAGCACCAAAAAACCCTACTGTAGCAAAAAAAGCTAATTGAAATGAACACTACTTGGCTTTTCTAGTGAGAAGAAGGAAAGAAATCTCACTGAGAAGCAAGTTTTCCCAAGATTAAATTCCAGAGAAACTCTCTCAAAAATCTGTGCAAACCAAACCAAAAATTAAGTCCAAAGCATGGCAAGGAAGACTGACTACTGCTAATTTACAAGACAGCTAGTACATTTTGCATGCCTCAGAGAGGCATCAACCATCTCCACCACTCCCCAGATTTTGCTCTGAGGGACTTTGGTCTTAGCACTTTTCCCAGGTTCCCAGAATGGAAGAAGGTGGTGGGACTGGGCCGTGCTTATCATCATTTACAACTTATTGTCTCAACATCTGAAAAATAAAAGATAATCTTTTGTGTTTCTAGGGCATAACCAGCTGCCTCAAAAACACATGCTGTTCCTCAAATATTGAAGTTTTTTTTTTTTTTTTTTTTTTTTCCCCTGCACTTGAAAAGCTGCGTTTTTCAAGAAAGATTGAGCATGAGTACTGATTTTCTTTTCTGGCCACAGCATTTAATCTCAAAGTAATGTTGTCTAGCTTTGCAAACTGAACTGCAGGTCTCCTGTTTATTTTTTCCACTTCCTACCCAAAAACTTTAAAAGCAAAATCTCTTTATGCACTCATATCAAATAATAATCGGTAACAACAACATTTTTCTGTTTGTTTTGCCCAGTGGATTGTTCAGGAACTGCATTCCAATCTCAACAAGGCTCCCTCTGCTGTTTGTTGCAGCAGTCACACGAATTGAATTGACCTTTGTTTACTTGTGTGGCACGATAACCTGTGTCTCTGCTGTATTTCACACAGTGGGAGATCAGCATGGACTTTTCCAAGGTCAATCTTGCTGCTGAAGACCAATGGTGCTCCTGCTGGGAGGTGTCATAAGGTTTCTAGTCAAGCCTGTAGCAATGCAAACTTGTTAACTGGTGAGGAAGCTCGATCAGTTTAAGTGCGTTTGACCAGTGAAGACCCTCACTGCCTGAAATTCATTTACTTCTCTACAGGGGGTAATAAGGAGAAAGAGGCTGTGACAGATGGATGTGAAAGAATCTGTGAATTTGTCAATCCTACTATCAAAAAGGCAACAGGGGTGTAAAATGTCTCCTGGAAGTACATTCAGCAGACTTAATCTGCAGTCTCAGATCTCAGCTCACCAGTCTGCTGGAGAAATTGGGATCTGACCCAAATTAATCTTTCATGCAGAGGAAAAGTCCATGTGAAGGACCTGGGGATTACCTTTACGCTCTCTAGAGTGTATTGCTAGTGAACATAATAGGAGGGTATATACTCTCGCTGTTCATTCGAGTTCAGTTTCAAAAGAGATAGAAAAATATTGAAGATACTGATACGCTGTGAAAAGGGAATGGGGTATGAGGGCCAATGGAAATGGGCCACCATCCAGGGCTGTCACTGTGGAAAATGGGTGAGAGTGGGCCTTCTTGTAAGGTGCTGGTAGCCGTGGAACTGTCTGAAAGAAGCATTAGAGTGGCACTGTGCTGGAATTAACAATTTCTACCTTGTGATGCACCTGTGATAATTAGTCTCACCAATCAGGTTCTTAATTAATGCAGCCATTCTGATCATGGGCAAGTTTAGAAGTCTCTGCATTGTCTTCTACTGCACAGTAGACAAGCAGAGCACACTGATCCTGATTGAATTCATACTTATCAAAAGTGCTTATAAAATATTTTACATATGGGTACATGGAAGCAGAGGGCAATATGGAGTTTCCAAGATTTTCAGTGGAAAGTTCATAGATGATCCATGAATTTGGTTCACATGGTCACAAAACGTAGGAGGTCATAATGTCACCCTGACACTGATGGTGTTACAGTGTTAAACAGAGCATTTAAATATTTAAATCTCTTAAACTTAAAAAGAAAGCTTGTTAGAAGGTGATCACTGTAACCCTAGGCTTTGCACTCCCATGTGACGTGATGTAGGAGGGTCCATGTTTTGAGAGAGACATTGGAAGTTTATTTAAGGTCTAGATATGCCTCTTTGGTAAAGGGAAGAACTGAGTAACGCCCACTAGGCATAGCATCCTGAATTTGAAATCAATCATGGACTAATTGACTCCAGTTGTTACTGCTTTCTCTCAGGCCTTATAGCCAATAGCAGCTCAGATGGTTGAATCTGCTTCTCAGGCAAATGCTTCTCTGGCTTTGTACAAGCTTTTTTCTTAAATAAGGATCTCATGTGAGGCTTTATTCAATAAGCAGTTGAAATATTTCTCTATTTGATGATAGTGAAAATTGAAGGTGTCCAGTAAAGCAGCTGTAATTGTGTTTGGTGCTGTGATAATGAGTATAGTTAAGATTAAATTTGCTCTGCCTCTTTGTCCTCCACTCCAACTAATAAATGGTTAATTACCAGTTTCAAACACCCAGTGAAATTTGCTCGCTTGTACAAATCGCAGTGATCATCACATTGCCAGAAAGAAGTGTGATACAGCAGTTTTACAGGATGAAAATATTTATTCTCTTACAGTAAAACATTAGGCAATATCCTGAACTGGATTTTCAAGCCATGCCCTTATTCTTCCTTGATAAAGGGAATGGGAACTGGCAGTGTTGTTCTCTTTTATTGGGTGCTATGAACACAAGTGCAGCCACAACCCAAAGCAACTCAACCCACCTGATCCAGGCTTACTGGCCTCGGATGAAGGACCATGACTCCATGAGTGATGGGGCTGAGATGTGTACTTTGTTCTGACTGCTGTTCCCTGTGTTACAGAAGTGGGGTATTTTTGGAAGTCAGTACAAAACCACCATTCATTTGTTATCATCTTTACTTAAAGTGCTTGGTGTATCTTGAGGGAATCTCAGCCTTGCAATTTTCACAGCTTGGACCAGAAGCTGTCAAGCGAGCTGGCTGCATATGGTTGTTGTCTAGAGTGTATATTTCTCTCCCCATTAATGTGAACATCACAGTTAGAGTTTCTTTGTTTCTTTATTTATTAGGGATGTTGAAATGAACTGGATTGGTAAAACCAGGGACAGGATATCAGCATTATGCTCCTATTGCAAAAAAAATAACAGCATCCTGCTATGTAAATGATGGCTGTATTACAAAGAGGGATCAGTACCTTTCCATCATGTTTTGCTGTATGCCACTCCAAAACTCCAGCTGCTTTAAAAATATGAGCAAAGAGTGTAATGATTAAAAAAACCCAACGACACAGAAGTATGAAGAAATATAGCAGAGCACAGAAAAAGTACAGCACAATTTCCATTTTGCAGCCTGTTCCTCTTCTCAGGCTTCACTCAAGGAAATAATGTGCGGACAGGGGTTATTACCCAAGATCGCTACCTCAAATTTAACAACCCCTCGCTGCCAGACAAGGAAAGAGAAAGATTTGTCGGTGTCACCTGGGAAATCTGTGGCAAGTCAGGGTAGACTGATCTGCTGAACTCTGCCCTTTGTTGCACAAAAACTATTTGTGTGCAAAAAGATTTGCATCTTTTCTCTGTCCTAAGTCCTCGTAAAACAATTATAATTATACCCTTTTCCTTGCAGCTGAAAGAGAAACCAGTCCAGAGCAACCTGCTTTCTCTTACAAATATTCCCCCTACTTCCAGAAATGCTGACAAACTGTATTCAGATTGAACAACTTTGGGAAAATTCATAATTAGGATGTGGTGTCGCCAAGCTGCATATCGGAGGCTGTGCTCAGTATTTAACACAACAGACCACAATCTAACAAGCGTGGGGCTTGGGAGTTGCTAGTGGAAGTGAACACTAGGGTTACTTGCTTTCTCTCAGCCTTTTTTTCATTTCTTGCATCCCCTGAACCACCCATCTATACATCTCTTGTTCAGTGAAATATCTGATACAACAAAATTTCTGTAATTGGCCCATATATAGGAAGCAGAGAATGTTTCCCTTAGGGAAAAAATTTGATCTGTAATCTATTTTTGTAATTAAAACCCCTAAAGATCTCTAATATATACACAAAATGTATTTTATTACAGCCTTCCGTTGCCTCCTTGCACTGCTGTGTTTCCATTCTGTCCCAGCACCTTTTGTAAAGTAGAATGCTTCCACAAACCTTTATCATTACCAAAATGATAAAGCTGATATGCAGAAAATGAGGTATCATTACAATCTTGATAGCAGAGTATGGGAGCTGTCTTAGGATTAATGGCTCCTGCAATTACATCTTGATTGAGTGCAGTGATTAGTCTGCAACCTCCTTCTTGAGTATCATGTTGTGGGCATTTATCTGATGACTACACAAGTACTCATGAACATGCTGTGACCCAGTCTCCTGACAAAGGATTAGAAAATGCAAATGGAGGAATGTCTGCTTACATTTTGTTTATAGTCTTTGGAAAGTGTCTTGCATTAGACGTGTGGCCAATCAGTAGGGAGTGAAAAAATTATTCAACATCTGTGCTTCAACAGCACCTTACCTTAAAAGAAATCTTAATCAATGCTGAGTCCTGAGCAAAAGTATTTCCTGTATTCCAAAGCTAGAAGCAGTTTTTGTCCTAAAGAAATGCCAGTCTAAGGAGACCAGACAGGTGGACCTATTGTGAAGGTTTTCTTTGTGCAGGAGAATTGAGGCCCAGGAGCCCCCACATTACTCACAAGATCAAAGAATCATAGCATCATTTCAGCTGGAAGGGATCCTTAAAGGCCATCTATCATAGAATTCTATGATAGATCATAGAATCATAGAATCACCAAGGTTGGTTGGAAAAGAAAAAAAAATATCTAGTTCTTTCTTCTTCTTCTTCCCAGCAGTGAACAGGGACACCTGCAGCTCAGTCAGGTGTTTAGTGCCCCATCTAACCTGACCTTGAATGCTTCCAGGGATGGGTCATTCTCCACCTCTCTGAGCTGTTCCAGTGTTTCACCACCCTTATTTTAAAAAGTTTTTCCTTACAACCAATCTAAATCTGCCTTCTTCTTTTAGTCCGAAACCATTTCCTCTTGTCATATCAAAGATGCTAGGGCAGAGCTGAGGGCAGAATCCATTTCTTCTCATTTTAAAGGAGTGCTGAGAGGTGTTTGAATTCAGCAGGGTGAACTGATGCATGCATGCTGCCACCTACCATGCTAGATCCTGGCTCCATTTGCTCTCTCTGGGCTGGATCTGCCTTCTTTGACCTTATTTCAGGTGTGTTATGATTTTCTCTCTCCCATATCTGTAGAGCAGGTCAAGTCCTCCCAGTCCTAAGCATTATGAAGGCTGAGCTGCTTACTGCCCTTCTTTAGATGCTACAGCAGGGTTCTATCAGACACCATAGGAGATGGTTTTAAAAGAACTCTTGGCTACCTGAACCTCTTGCCACTCTGGCCTGAGCCAGAGATAATGCAGTGCATAGGTATTTTTCTAGTCATTCTGATGCACTTTGGATTAGGCTGGAGGTTTTCAAGAAAACAGTATACGTGGCACTGAGGGACATGATCTAAAGTGGTCACCGGCATGGGTTGAACTGGATATCTTACTGGTTTTTCCAACCTTCTTGATTTTATGATATTTTTTCAATTTCTGTGCTCTTTCCTCTGCTGTCAGTGTTATTCTGAAGAAGCATCATGTTTTAGAAAATGGATAGTTCTTAGAGAAATAAAGAACGAAAGAAACAAGTTATTAGTTTGGGGAGAGTGAGGAAAGATTTAAAGAGGTGAAGATGTTGACTAACAGTTCAGTTCTTCCCTCTGGGCTGGTGTCATTGAGGTCCAGATGGCACCCGAGCATCTCAGATGTTGGAGCAAAGACCCTCAGCTCAGACTGTTCATCACGCTGCAGATTAGAGAGCAGCTGCACAGAGGAGGGTGTCTATAACCTTGTTGCTACAGCTGCTTCCTGCTGGAGCCTGCGATGTGCCCGCTGCTTGGGTAAAGGTTAACTCATGCTGGGGAGTTTTAATTATCTATTCCCTACCCAGAGGGAACTAACTACCTTAAATAGACCAAGGCTAAAGGCTTAATTTCCTGGCTTTTCTCAGAGTGTTTTTGAGAGAGATTTGTACGTTAATCAAACTTGGGATGAAACAAGAGAAGTAGAATGTCAGTGATACATTCACTGGGGAAGGAGACCCCAGGTTACACGGATCCACCAGCAATGCATCTAAATAAAGTCAGGGAGAGTATCACTGGCTACCACACTTCAATTATTATTGCGGTGATTGATAATGTGGTTGCTCAGCTAATGTGCAGACATGTGTGGTCCAGAGGTCAGTGGCACAGCTGCTGGGATGGAAAGCCATGCTGCTGCAATGTGATGGGCTGATGCCTCATAGTCTGTTACACAGCTCTTGTAAATCAAGATTTATTTGGATTATGAATGCTCAGTTTCTGTATGATTCTGTGTGGAGCAGCTCTGCAGTTTTTATTCTGCTGTTTGTGCAATTTCAAGCTTTCCAAGAAAGGTTGCTAACTTTACGGCCATTTCTCTTTAGTAATACAGATAACTCTCACTGTTGAGGGGCTGAGCCATGGTTGAGCCTTTTCTTTAGCTTTAAATGAAATTTAAATTTCAGAAAAGAAATAGAATGGATTTATCTATATGCATCAGAAAAATAGTAACATAAAAGTCAGTTTGTATGTGACTGGTTTTACTCCAGAGAAACAAAACATGATTTAATGAGTGATTTGTAGAGGGAGGTGGTGCAGTGAGATTTCTTGTAGTTCACTCTCTGAGGTGCCGTGGGCAGGGCAGAAAAAGGTGGAGGAATTTGAGTTGAGTGCTGGATATTCTGTAATGATGAAGGAAACTATGCAGCATAATAAAACATTATCACTACTGAAGACACCTTTCAGCACTGATGATCTTCTGTTTTATTCCAATAGTTCAGCACCCACAATTACAGATTTAGCCAGTGACTGAGAAGCATGAAGTTGGTGTAATGAGCATAATATATAATGGAAGAGCAGGAAACAGGTATTCACTGTTGAAAGAAAATAAATGAACTCCATTCCCTTCTGTTCTCATAGCCACCGTTATCATATCCAAGTGCTGCAACTGTGCTTGGGCTGCAAGAATTGTTTTAGTACTAAAGAAGAAAGGAAAAGGAGAAGAAACACATGGATTTTGGTAAAAAATGCTAGATGCAGGGCAGAGTTTTTGCCAAAGCAGAATCTGTAATTAGCACCTTCTTAATAATCACATCGTAGTCAATAACAGGGATAGGAAATAAGATTTGTCCCTGAGTTTTGATTTGTCTTGGCACAATGTCTAGATGTGCCCCTTGCTGTTAACATTACATGGAAAAACCTTTTATCTTGCTTCTTAAATTTTCCCTCCAGATGTTTTGAGACCTAATATGTTTAGGGCAAGATCTTACAGTACTAAATTATTCAGGCTTAAATCACATAAAAGTAGAAGATTAGGCAGTTTTAAAGGCAAGTAGAAATCTAAATTCCATCTTTATTTATTGTCACATAGGGAACAAATTTGATACTGCTTTACTGCATTGTTCTATAAATATTGACTAAAGTATTGCTGTACAAGGAAGCATGTAAATTATTACTCAGTCCTCTGAAGACAGAAAGGGAGAATCTTTCATTCCTTTCACTGTGTTGCCAGTATCTGAGAAATCATCTGATCTGAGAAGAAGAGACATCTTACAAGTAATTTACTGTATTTTTGCCTTCTGTCCCATGGGCTATACTGCAAGAATAAGTGTCGGCTACTATCCTCAATCTTCATTTCTCTTAGATTATTCCATCCTCTTTTCTAAGGTGCTCTTCAATGTAATCATTATACCAGTTTGTCTCTGCAGAAAGCCTGAATGGTGTCACTTACATTAAAGACCTCGGTTGCTTCTTTCATCTAGAGGTCTTTTTTTTTTTTTTTTTTTTTTTTTGTTTGTTTGTTTGTTTGTTTGTTTTTCTGTTCCTGGAAGTGAAAGAAGCCAAGAGGAGGTTTGCCTCTACTGTATTTTTACACAGTGAACAGAAACCCACTTGTAATCTCTAGCAGGAAAAGGACAGTATAATGGGAGGTTTTGGTCATCAAGAAACAGTTGCTGGACACAAGATATCCTGATGTTAGAAAGAATTTGAGCTGTAGAGGAGTTTCTAAAATGTTGAGAAGTGCATCTTTGTAGACTCTTCCATCCATACACTGGGCTCCCTGGTCTAAACATTATACAATCTGACATCAGCATCAAATCAGGAAAATAGGCTTCTCTTCCTGGGTGGAATGTTGTGAATGTCCTTTTTAATAATGTGGGATTAAGCCACTGGACAGTGATGCCTATTAAAAAAATAGGGCATAAAAGTACATACAGTTTTGTGACAGTAGATCATCATGGGTCCAGATGTTCATTACAAATCAAAGAAGAATATCTTGGTGGGAACAAAAAAATGATACCCATCACCCTCTTGAGAATCTGCCACTTAGTGCTTAATTGCTGTAAATTGTACTGACATTCAGCATTTCAGCTACTGGAAGGATAAACTTTATGAAATGATAGTCCTCCTCACCCTGAAACACAGGTGCCCTTGGGTGAGACCTCCTGGCTGTTTGAAACAATGCAGTGGCGCTGAATGAGAAGGGAGGGATAAAAATTAGCCCTCCTCAATGACAAGTACAAGGACGATTTTAAGTGGCTAGAAAATAGTAATACTCTATCAATACTCTTTTCTTAAGACATAAAAAAAATTAACACTTCTAGGAAAATGTCTTAATGATTATAGACATGGGGGAATCTTTGTGTTACGTTCAATTGAAACATTGAGTACCTTTGTCCCAAGAGAAAAAATATCAGTCGTGGACAGGATTCACAAACAAGGGCATGAAACCCAGCTGACAAACCGCAGGTATCTCCCCTCAGTGAGCGTGTCAGCAGGACAACTTAGATTTAAAAAATCATTAAAATGCCCCCTTGGGCTCTTTTATTGAATGAATGTTATTTCATGACTGAGTGCTCAAAAATATGCCAACTGTTGGCTCACAATTAAAGGTCTTTGTCTCCCAAAACTGTTAAAACAGAAACTAAATGTGTGTGATTTTTCTAACGGGGTTCACAGCAAGATGGGGATGTCTCCTCCCTGGCCAGGACTTTGCTTTTCAGAAGTTTGTCTTACAACCAAATGAGAGAGCAGAGAATGACGGAGAAAAAAGGCAAAAGAAAAGCAGAAAGATACCTATAGTGTGTGACCGGTATGATGACATCATAGCCATGATAGATTGTAAGGCTGAACATGGATATAATGCCAGGATAAAATCAGGACAAATTTGCATGCTGTTGCATCCTTTGTTAGTAATAGCCAAAGGTGATTTTGCATGATTGTTGCTGAATTCCATGCAATAACAATCCTATCTTTTCCTGCATGAGAGTTCTGATATTGGGAAAATATTATTAGCAAAAACCTTCTCATGAAGACTTCTCCCAGGGAGTGCTTCTCATTTTGCAAAGCTGCATGTAATGAAGACATTCAACCAGCTTGGAGGAAAGTCAGATCAAAAAGCATATAAAATGATCCCCTTCAGAAACTGGAGGCCCTGGGGTTACAGTTTGGAGCAAGGAGACTCTGATTCCTTCAGTGCACCCAACAAGTTTCTCCTTGTTTTCCTCTGCTGTGAGAAAAATAGGGAGCACAAGAGCTCCCTTCTGGCTGGAGGGGGTGATAGTGAGGTGTACTGTACTGAGAACACACATTTGTTTTAGGCAGAAACAGAGTGGTCCCATTGCAGCTTTGAGCTAAAGGCTCGTGTTCCCTACAGCTCTGAAGGCCAATGGGGTTGACCCTACCAATGAGGGAGAAAGGGAATGTTGGTTTGGCTGAGACCAGTAAAAGAGGAGAGCTTATGCCGGCGTTTATGGCTAATTTGGGTGTGAGGTATTTATCTCCTCTGTTGCATCTGGGTTGCAGTCCTCCCACATGTCATGGCAAATGTCGTGGCAGAGTCTACGCAGTTCCTGGGATCTTCTCATTAACTTAGAAAATAATGGTGTTGTTTGTTTGTTTGTTTTTTAAAATTTTGTTCTACATTTATTTTTATTTGGGGAATACAATATTCTGTTTTTATTTTATTCTTTATTTTATTATTTTTTTTATTTTATACTTTATTTTATTCTGCTTTGCTTTACTCTATTCCTTCATGTCATGGTTAACCCTGAAGGCACTCTGTGCCACCCCGTACTAAATGTATCACATGCCCTACTGATCTCAGTAGCTAAATTTACCATGGAATGTAAAGAGAGATGTAACACATATCCAACCTCAGCTTGAGGCATTCTCTGTCCCTCACATACAGCGACTTCTCACCCTGTCTTCTTCCCCAGAAAAGTGCAGTACCTCAGTGAGTTTAACTGGACTCCATGGATGTGGATACCTGGAGTCTGAACTCAGAGTCAAAGCAGCACTTTGTTCTCAAGAGCAGTTGGTGTGAGATCAAGCCATGATGCAGCACGAAGGTTTATGATGGCACTTTAATGGGAGAAAAGGAGAGAGCCCCAGCCTGTATTTCAGGGAATGAAAGGACTAAAACAACCAAGGGAAATCCTCCAAATAAGATGAAAAGTGGAAGACATTCTACTGAACATCACACACGCACAAATGGCTATAGTGTACTGGGCTATAAAGCAAAAAAGCAACAATGAAAGTAGTAGGTTTGGAGCATGCTGTTAGTAGCTCAGGCCTGTCTTTGATCTTTTTCATTTCCAGAATGGCATCTCCACAGTCCTTCAGATGTGTAACAGCCAGGATAGACTACCCTGCTCGTACAATCCACATCTGCTATGGCATGTCTGCATCATGCAACCCCTGAGCTACCTGCACTACCTGCATCATGTACAGATGCAGGTACTGACTGGGTTTCAGAGAAGACAGAGCTGCTCTTGCCCAGCCACAGAGCTGATGCAGTTCACAAATCAATTGCTCCTTCCTCTTCTGCAGCGTGCAGGGTGGTGTCAGTATATGCTCAGCTTTCCCTGGCCTTCTTTTTCCAGAGCTAGTTCATGTGCTGTAACAAAGCCAAACGTGTCTTTTTCTTTCCCTTTTTCCCTGTGTGATTCAGTTAATACATATTTTAAATTTGCTTTTGTTCCCATAGTTTCCCTGGGATTTTAATGCTAGTGCCATTAGTTGAGCTGGCACTTGCCCAGGTCTGACGCTTTGAAGTTCCTCATTTGCTGTGCTTGCACAGTGCAGTTTTAAGAGATGTGGTGCTTGCTCCCAGTATCTCTTCAGAACAGTGCCACATTTCACAGGCACTGGCAAAAGGAAGCCTTTAACATGGCAGCCAGTCTCTGGCTGAAAGCCTAAGCCCTGGTCATTCTTTTCACGGCACTCTCTGGACCTAGACCACCAGCTCTCCCAAACCCTTCTGAAGTTGCTCACTGCCCAACCATATTTAGAGCTTGTAACACTACTTCAAAAGTTTCCTCCAATGGGAAGCATATGAAAAATACTTCTGCTTTTCCATGCCACTGTGTTGACTTTTATATTCAATCAGCTCCACTGAGCCATTTTCTCTGTTATTCATTTAACAGCCTGCAGAGGAGATCATTTAAGCAACCAGCTGAGCTTTGCTCTGAGCAAGCAAGGAAGCTAGAGCCACACCAGGAGCACCCTGCAAGGCCAGTGCTTGATTAATTTCAGCTGGCTTTAATTAAAAAGTATTCCTTCTTTAGTTAATTACATATTTTATGAGAAGTGGATATGGTTATCTGAAACCGAACATGGGATGGTGTTTCTGTCATCTCATCAGTTTGGGGTACATGAGGTCTGGGAATCATGAGAGCATTAGGAAATAAATGGATACGGAAGCATTCTTCTACCAGCAACTATTGGGATTTGCAATTAAATTAATGTACGAATCTACTCCAGTGTATCATGGATGATATGTGTCATCTCTCATATTATGCGCTATCTCTTTTTCTGTTAGTTACATTTTACTTTTACTATAGTGCTCTGAGCAGAAAAGAGAATTTTTCAAAAGAAAGGCATAGGTGTGGAACATCTGAAACAGATATGCTTTTAGATATATTATTTTCAAAGCATTAAAGTGTTTTGCCTTTTGCTTCTGAAAGAAGTGTCTCTGTTCAAGAAGTGCTGAGTCTTCTCTTCTTCTGGTGATCAAGGGATTTTAAACCAGCTTTCATTGTTGCTCAGATAGCAGGTTCTCTGCATCAAGAGTAATTGCTGAAGATTTGGCCATATTTAAGGGAGATAACAACATAAATGCTCTTCATCTGTAGCAAATGTATACATATCAGCTGTTGCTATGAGCAGCTTGAGTGTGAAGCTGAGTCCTCAGTGTCTCTGCTGAAGTTATTGCTGTCTTTACACAACTTTAAGGCTTCTATTGCAGAGTCCTAGAGGAGCCTGTCTGAAAGGTAAGAATCTTACGTGCTTGGAGCTGGAAAAAAACTTTTTTCACAGTTTTCAACCTGGTTGGCAAACTACAACAGGTGGATGATAGAACTAAAACAGGATGGGGAAGGAGGGGTAGCAAACCAAATGTGGTCACTGGGAGAGCAGGAATCACGTGGATTGCAGACTGCTTGTTCTCCCTAGATTCTAAATATGCCTCTGTGCAGCATATGCAGACTGTAGAAAACTACAAATCTCTGCTTCATGACTCTGAATCTTAGCTGTGAATTGAATAATTTACAGTACTGAACGGTGAAATAGCACAAAGCACTTTGTGCATGGAGGTAAATGAAAGCCTTGTATGAGGCAGTTGCTTTGTAAAGGAAGGGTGTGGGGAAGTCAAGAGCGAGTCAGAGACCAAATAACCTCAACAGTGATGTGCTCAAGCTTCACTGAACAAACAACAGAATGATTTGATCTCTTTTCCAATAAGCTTTACAAATATTGGTGCATTGTCTGAATGTATTTTATACCAGCAAGCTAACAGGGTGTCAGGAATAGCAGCATCACCTCCAGGACTCCTGTCTGCTCACTAGCTAAGTGCAGAGGCAGTAAATTTTACAGCATCTTTAATCTTTATCTCCAATGTAAATAACACCTCGTGGGCTTTAAAAAAGGTAAAGTCCTTGACTTCTTTCAGTTTTAATCTGAGTACTGATGCTTTCTGATGGATCCAACTCTCAGTTCCCAATTTTTAAATTATTTAACTGATTCAATAGAATCATAGAATCGCCAAGGTTGGGATAGACTTCCAAACTGTCTTATCTTTTGCTTTTACAGCTAAATCAATTTTTAGGAGGCAAAATAAGCTATTCAGTGAATCACATCCAGAGTGGCCTACCCTTCCTTAAAGCCAGTTGCCAGTGACATGAAATAAAACTACTTTAGACTTTCTCATAAGTCAGAGGGGATAAAGAGAGAAAATGCAGGAATTATCAACCAGGATTGTGAGGGGTTATGTTGCCACTGTGATATTACAGAGAAGACCTCCGTAGACAGTCATCTCTCTTGTATTTACAATGAGTGGTTGCCATTGCTGTGACTGTTCATTTCAGTATCTTTTGGAAATAAAGTACAAAAATATGAAGTAATTTCAGACAATGCTCATACCTCACTCCTCACTCAACCCCTCATTGGGGGGTTGGACTCGATGATCTCTGGAGGTCCCTTCCAACCCCTACAATTCTGTGATACAAAGCTAAAATGTGTAATGATTCCTTAAACCTGGGCTCAAAATCCTTCCCCAGGGGGAACATCCAGGGTTTTTAGTTCCATAAAAAGACCCTAGTGCTAGCAACGTGCCTGCATTTTGAGAAACACTCAAAATGTGTGATGGTGATCAGGTTGTAATGTGAGGGTCTGCTTCATGAGACAATGATGTGGACGTTACTGGTCTCCTTTTCCTTTACAGTGGACTTTAGCCTTTTCCTAAAAGTCTGGAATCTGCTATAAGGCACTAGGGAGTGGTTCATCAGTAGCTGCCTGAAAGATGTGCGTGATTCGTAGATGCTTCTGGACTAAGTTTCTATTGCAAGGCACTGGAATTGATGGCTTAACTTACAGAGACATCTAAAATGAGTCAGACCTTTCATGCTTAAAGGAGGTCAAGAGAACAGAATAAGATTTACAAGTGCTCAATTAAGTAGTTGTTGTTTTCCACTGCCAGCTATTTAGTCTTTTTGTTTTTCAATTGAAAGTAAAAAGTTTCTCTTCAAAATTTTAACTTTTCCTTGAAATCTTTCTAATATTCTTTAATATTCCCTCCAAGCCTCCCTTCCCCCTGCCCCCATCTTTTTTTTTTTTTGAGAGAGAGAAATGAGGTGGGGAGAAATATTTGATGTCAGAATTTGGGGTATTGGGCCATACTGCTTTTCAAAATGAAAGGTTTATTTCTGAAGTGAGTTCTACTGGGCCTTCAGTAGCATCCTCCAGTCCTGTTTTATATACACATTTGGAGACAGACCACTTTAATAAAATTCCCAGGAAAATACCCAATTGTTGTATACACAAATTAAGAATTTGAGCAGAATTACTTGCTTTTAAATGAAGATGGATTTCAACTTGCTGTTTCCAATTAGAATAATAATAAACATTTCCCCTAATGATAACAATGGGCAACAGTGTTAAAATGGAAATGCGAAAGCTTTTTCTTTTGGTACAGTATAAGTTACAGTATCATTAAATATATAATCAGCTCTTTACTGCTTGTGTTATTTTTGAGGCACTTAAATGAAAAGTTGATTTGTCTCTTATTAGACCTCAATAAATGGTTCTTTAATAGTCATAGGGTGTCTTAATGCTTTACAGAATCATTGTCATTAAGTTGAACACAAGAGAGTGGACTTAAATAAAAGAGAAATGTGAAAACTCAATAAATCAGGATAATACAAGGTTTTCTTTGTTGTGCTGAAATGCTTCTGCCTCTTAAACTGATTTTCAAAGGCCGAAGTTGCATAATCAATTTAGGGCTTGGTTATGCCTGCATGAATCAGTTGTTAGACTGCGGCCACTAAAAGACACTTCTCTTTTCTCTAGAGAAACTTGAGAATGGATTTTGCTGTGGCATTGGTGGACTTCTCTCCCTGAAACCATGGCCAGGTAAGAAAAGCATAATAACTTCTTCATTATGGCAGCCTTTCTCATGTATGAAGGGTGAATGGAGAACACTTAGGTATGATACCTCACCCTTCCTTATTGATGTTCTGTACCATGTACCACTCATGGTTTATTTTTGCATCCACATGCATGATGCTTTGTGAAAGGTAATAGGTATACCTTAAAATGCAGAGATCTCAGAGAAATCTTAGAAACCATCACTTACAAGCAGCGGGTGATAAAATTGCAGAAATGTGCAGGTTGAGGTTTTGGGTGCTGCCAAAGCTGTGCGGCCAGGGAATGCTCAAAGAGTGGTAAGCCAGTTTCTGCTCTGTTAGAATATTAAGATAAGTATTATATTGCATTTGCTCACGTTTGATTAGATTATTCATTCTTTCAAATGGCACTTCCTTGGCCTACTCAGCTCCTCACGTAAAAAGCTGGTTTGCTGGTGGAACCACAGACTTGCAATGCTTGGTCATGTTGGAGCTTGACAGTTAGCGACTCAGTTGAACAAGGATACAGAGTCCTGATCCATCTTGAGGAGAGCTTATTTACACAATGAGCTTGGGCCGAGGAGATAGAGATAGCGAGCAGAATCCGTGATTCTCTGAGTGTAACAATTAAATCCTAATTGGAATTGCTGCACCTCTCCAGGTACTTTGCTACTTGCCTCAGATGGTATTGTGCATCAACAAGCCCTGCACACATCCTGCTTCTCTGAAATCTCTGTGGTTTCTTTTATTTGTTCAGTTAGAAACCTCCAGACTTGAAAGTTTTTTGCTTTTTCATAGCCAGTCAGCATTCAAATGAGCTGGAGATAAGGATGCGTATGAAACCCTTGAGTTCCTGCTTTGCCCTGTATTTCTTGGTATTTAGTTGGTATTTACTTTTACAATTACTTGGTATTTATTGACTAGCAGGTATATTTGCTTTATAGGCAAAAGATGGGGAAAATAATAATAAAAAAAGACCCAGTAGCCATAGTAACAGAAAATATTCCATTTATGCAGGGTGTGTGTGTGCGCGTGTGGTGATGACTATCAGAAGTCTTCCTGGAGTGGTTGCCAGGTTACTTACCCTGTAAATAGGAAAATACAGAGGCATAAAAATCCCTGAGCAATGACATGGACCTGTGTTGGCTGGCTTAGCTCCAGATCAAAACTATCATGTCTAATGATTGTTGAATTTCTTCTGTCTGTGTAAACATTGCTCTTACATGTCTGCTTTCCCTCTGTTTCATTATTGACCAAATTTTCTGATACTGAGAACTTTGCTCCAAAGAAATGGGACAGATCTGGCTATTTTTGCATAAAGAAAAATATTATTGGCAGACAACTGTTGAGATTTTCCAAATCAAGGTTCTGACATGAAGACTCATGATTGCTTGAAAACTATCTCAGATTGAGATAAATTCAGACAGTGCGGGTCTACAAGGTTGTCCTCTTCCTGCTCAGAAAAGACTTGTGTAATGAAGCTTGGAGCTCTTACATATTTTTGGAGCTGAAAGGCACTGTGATGCATAGTTAAATGTATATGTACAGTAACACTGTTCAGACAGTATAGACACTGGAGAAACTCCGGCTGGGAATCTTGCAGGATCAAGAATCAGAAGGGACTCTCAGTGGTCACTCTATTCTTTCTTCTGCTCCTCATGCGTGAGTTTTCTATTTAAACTTTGTTTTAAAGATGACCTCCAATGCTGCAAACCTCAGTCCCCAGGCAGTCAAGGCCAATGCCTTGTTGTCATTAGAATATTTTCTTCTCATATCTAGCATGATCCTCCTGCTGCAATTTAATCTGGTTACTTGTCCTGTTCTCAATGGAGAACAAATTACGACCTCTTTTTGGAGTTGCTATTCTGGAACTCTGTAAAACACCCCTTTTCTGCCTTCTCTCTTTTATACTGTAGACTGAGGAAAGCCAGTTTTAGTCTGTCCTCATGGGTTATTATATCTATATTGCTGTGCTGTGTGCTCTTTAACACTGGTTTAAAAAGCCTTCTTAATATGCTTTGCTCAAAACTGGACGCACCTCTTCAGTCAAGACCTTGTCAGTAATTTGCCGAAGATGATCTGTCTTATGTACCACTATGGAACATCCCTTTTTGCCCACCGCCTCAAATTATTCCCTCATGCTGACATGAACTGTGGCCACCTGATTTGTAAGAAGTTTGATCAATCAGGCTTGGTGAACTAACCAATCCCCTGTACTTTATTGAAAGACCCTTTGTAATGGCAGTGCAGAGCTTCACTGCAGCAGAATCTCCTTATATTTTTGTACAATCAGCCTGGTTTTTATTCTCTAATTTCATTTGAAGTAGGCTACAAGGAGAATTGAGGGACAGAGAGAGCATCAGATGTTATCTGATCAAATACAGAGAGATAAGTTTTGATCTCAATTATGTAAGTGTAGAAACAGATTTTTCTAGATTTATCATGGTGTAATAGAATTAAGTTTATTAAAATTAAAACAGCCACATTGAAAGCTAGTATTTGTACTACTTTACCAGTTTTAGGAGGATTACTGAGTTGTCCTAGAAGATAGAATGTTTGTTTCTGGGGTACCAGAGAAATTTTTCTTCAGCTATCTGCATCCAATTATTTTTTTGTATTATACTTCCCTGCCTCTGTCCCCTCACTTCTCCTTCTCTTTTATTCTATTTGAGCAATTTATTATTTCTTTTTCTAGTCTGGGTAGTAGCAGTCTCTCTTTTGAAAATAGAAAGCAAAGAAATCAAAATACAGGAAAATTAAACAAAAGGCATTCTAGTTTGGAAGATTCTTCTCGTTAAATGTCGATGACTCATCAACATTGAACACTAGAAATTTGCAGAATATTTTATCATCTTTGCTTGTCAATGGCAAGTACAATGTGTAAGCCATAAAGAATTCCTGAGCTTTATGAATTTTCAGTTCCAGGTACAGAAAAGACATGATAAAAGGAGTAATGAACTAGGGAAGAGTTGGAGAGAATTTAGATTAAAAGATAAATAGATGCTCTGCTAAATTATGCCTGACACCCAGGGAAGAAAAGTTTGTTGCTTCATAAATGATGACATGGCACTGAACAAAACTTCATGGAGGCATTTTACCTTAATAATTACTCATTACTGAATAGTGTGGCAGTTGGCTGATTGGAGGACTTAATGAGATGTTTTTGTGTGACTACCCTTAACTGTTTGTGGCAGTCAAGTTGTACAAATCATTTCAGTAATGCACATTTTAAGCTAATAGCAGACAATGTTATTCCCAATTAAGGTCACAGTTCCTGCTAACTTGACAGGTAATGTCAGGGCTGAAAGTCTGGTGGGATAAAATTCTGGAGGGAAATGCTCTTGGATATGGAACTGTGAATCCTAGAGGATTATCAAGTCATGGCTGATGATTTAGGGTACACAAACTCATGAAGTGTTAGACTGATTTTTGCCTGCAAGATTAGATTATTTTACCATCTATAGAGAACCATCACACTTGCACCCCAACATGAAAACAAAGTTGATGGGCAGCAGAGCACATTAGCCTTGTTTAAAGTCTTCCTCACAGTTCACCTTATTTCCTTGCTCATTCACTTTGTCAGTGAGGCCAACAGAGAGGCTCTGCATTATTATGAAGCTGAAAAAAGGAACGTATGCCTTGTCAGACTTGATGCTTCTTACATAGAAGTTTGCACATATCTTATCCTCAAGTGCTGTTCCGCAGCTTCCTTCTTTGTAGGGGTGCAGCACCTAGCATCCCCAGACTGTATTTGAGACTCTTCCATTTAGATATGTCACACACAACTTGCTCGATCAGGTGGTGTTAACTAGTTGCTATCATTGGGTTTGGATGCTCATGGAAGAAATCAGCTGGGTTGGAAAATATTAACTTTGACATTTATTTAAATTGCAGCTTGATTTTTATCTCCTTTTTTGAGGTTCAGTGAATTGCATTTGCTGTCAATTTAGTGTTAAAAATAGAACTTCATGTGAACTCTCAGTAGGTCTCTCTGTAATGATTATGTTACATACTTGTACACTGTACTCACTGTATATCAACTGGAGTTGAACTAAGCTACCCCTGTGGTATAAGACACGTGGAGCTTTATTGGAATAAATTAAAAATAACCTAAATGAAGAATAAATTCCAGCTTAATAACAGGAGGACTAACTAGTCTTCAGTGGACATGAATGTAATGTTTTTCACTAAAAACTCTCCCAGATGAAGTACACTCAGCACTATTCAATTGACTGAGAGGATTTCTTTCTATAAGTATTTTAAACAACAAATAAGTGGTGTAAATAATTAAAGCAACTTAAAATTTGCTAATTTATAAAGAATTGTCTTTGCTAGCCCTCGGAGAGTACCAGATTTTCTTAATGCTAAAATTTTATTGACTCCATTGAGTTTTCATGGCAAAAAGCACCAGTAGATGAGATAAGTATTGATGTTGTCTGTGAAAGTCAGTTGACTAAAAGAAGTGGGGACCAGCTGCTTGTAAGAAAGGTGCAAGAGATGTTGTAAGTTGTATCATATATTTAGTATTGTAGATACTATTAGCACAGACCCCTGTGCTGCTCCACTGTTCATTTCCCTCCCATGTGGGAATTCACCTTCAACTCCTAAACTTATCTTTTCAACTTCTTTTATGTTGGCTAGGTTTCCTGAAAGAATCCGATATGATCTCCTCAGTTTACAGACTCTTTAACCTTTTTCAAGAATATCAGCACAGAGAAAGAAGCAGCTTTTCACTGTGATTTCTCCTACTAGTGTTGTGCTTCTGCCTCAGAATAAATTCCTTCAGGAATTGTACTTTCTGCTTTGATTGTGGTGGGAGCCTCAGTGATTGACAAAGGAGGGATGCTGAATGGTTCGTGAGCTGTGATGAAACCTAAAAATTGAAGAGGAATGTTGGCATTTCTTACATGAAGTAAGAAAACATTTCCAAATATGAAAACTATTTTTAAAAAGAAAAATTAAAATTATGTAAGTAGACACATTTTTGTGCAGCTAGAAGTGTGTGTGTATGTGTGTATATATATATTATATATATAGCATTTGATAGGCATTTTTTTGACGAAAAGGTGTATACTCTGTAAGTTCAACTTGCTTAAGATGGTAACTAAGAGACAAAAGGAAGGAACAGGAATCTCCAGTGATTATCTGTGAAGCTCTGTGTGGTATTGGAACAACTGATTCCTAGTAACAGTCATAGATGTTGGTCTTTCAGCTCCAAGAGAAAGTCTGAGACATCTTACACCTGCTGTAAACTGTGACACCGTAACTATTTGACTGAATATATCAGTAGCTCTTTATATTCAGAAGGAAAAAGTCCCTGAAGTGGGATTAAAAGGCTGGAGGATTTAGAGTCTTATAGTAATATTGAGGAATATCAAAGCATCTCTGAGAGCTCTGTGGGGGAGAGCAGAATTGTTGTGCCAGACCATCCCTATCTCTAGGAGAAAGATTTGTCAAATACCTTTGTAGAGATGGGGAGTGCAGGCTCCGTTTCGATTATATCCAGCAGGAAACAGTTTAGCTCCTCTCTAAAGAGGTGATTTTAAAGGATTGCGTAAGGGAATCAGCTCAGAAAATGCTGCATTACACTTGGGGACAATTAATATGTAAGGAGAAGCATGTGAAGTTTATGCTTAGCTTATGCTTCTCAGTCTGGGGGGTCTGTTCTGTATGCTCTCTGCCAGTTCCCATTAGTTTGGATTACACTGAGGTTAAAGCATCCATGCTGGTAAAAGGTATTTAATTGAAAAGCAGAAAAACAGGGGAGACTCCCACACATGCTCTCATTCTTCATCCACTGCCTTTTGAATGCACCAGAGTTATGGGAGTAGTAGTCAAGCTGCGTTAGAAAATCAAGCAAATATGAAGACTTTTTTTTTTTTTTTTTTTTTTTTTTCCAGTTGAAATGAGTACTTTTAGAAAACGTGTTTGGGACTCCAGCATGATTGTAACAGAGTGGAAAATTAGGCTGGGGACACTGCAAGCTAGTCCTGAGGCCTCAGGGATTGTGTATCTACAGTGTGGTCTTCCTTCCATTCTTAAGGCCAGTAAATCTAATTTCCTGAAAGAAAAAAAAATACCCGTGAGGTGTAATAAAAGAAGATGAAAATGCTGTGAAGTTTTTGGCACATAACCTTTTTTAGTCTCCAGTCCAGAGAGATATTTGTCCTTTGAAAGAATATTATGGAGTACAGCTCTGGAATCCCCATCAGAAGAAAGACATGGACCTGTTGTGGGCTCCATAGGAGGGCTGCAAGGATGGTCAGAGGGTTGGAGTACTTCTCCTATGAAGAAAGGCTGACAGATTTGGGCTTATTTAGCCTGAAGAAGAGAAGGTTTCAGGGAGGCCTTATAATGTTCCTATGAGAGAGGCCTACAGGAAAGGCTCCCTCATTAGAGAGTATAGTGATAGAAGAAAGGATGATGGTACAGCACTAGAAATGGAGTAGGTTTAGCTTAGGTATGTGGAAGAAATTCTTCACTGCAAGAGTGGTGAGACAGTGGAGTAGGTTGCCTAGTGAAGTTGTGGATGCCCCATTCCTGGAAATGTTCAAAGTCTGTTTTTACCGGGAGAGCTCAAGACATTTTTAAGGAAAAGTTTTGTTGTTTCTGTTTATGGAAAAAAAAAAAAAAAATTGGGTAATATGTAAGTGAAGTCAAAATCTTGCCTGACTTTAGTTTTGCTGGTTCTGTTCTGTACATAAGACTGATAATACATTTTCCAATGTATTGCAGATTCTGGCAGGAACATTAACACCTCTTTTGGAGAGGGATTTGAAAATGACTGTGCATGTCTTTTGTGATATGAAGTCCTATGTCAGTATAGTAATTTATGTAATGTTCTGTTATATAAAAGCTTTAATGATGCTGCTCCTGGGAAAGTAAAAACTTTCCTATAAGAGCTATCTCCTTTCCTTACTCTGTTTCCTCTTGGGGAAAAAAGGTGATCAAGTGACAACAGAGAGAAGGAAAGGATCTGCAGCTGCTGTTAATGACTGATGACTAATTATTACTCTTGGAAATGGCACAGAACAGATAGACTTAGAAGTGTATTCTCTTCTGACTTGTTTGTCTGACAGATTCTTTCTTCCTCAGATTCATGTTGTGTTGATTTTTTTTTTTTTTTTTTTTTCTTTTTCCCTGTTTAATTGGAAGGAGCTAATTAAGACAAAAGTCCCTAGAATGACTTATTTGTTGCTTCATTTAATAGCTTTTGGATCAAGATCACTAGTATCCAGATTCTGAATACTCTCTTAGGATAGAAACTGAGCTACACTGCTTAAGCCCTTTTCTGCTATAAGTAATTGGAGAAGTGGGGGGGGGGAGGGGGGGAGGGGTGAGGCAGAGAGGAGGGGAGGGAGTTTTTTTGGCAGCCAGTAGGTGGGGAAAAAGAAGTTAATTTGGATATTTTTTCATTATTCATAAATTTGAATATATCTTTTTGAACCAAAATTTATTCTTTTGAGAAGAGGGAAGGAACTGAAAGGCAGTGACTCAAAATTAATTTTTGCTTCACTGAATGAAGTCTGGTGAAATCTCTAAAAATGTATCCTGATAAGGATGAGACATAAAACTATAGTCCTTTGAAAAGAGAAGAAATACTATACTCCTTATGTAAAGGACTTGTTTTCTAGAGATCCATTCTTGGGTTGGAAACATCAAAAACAGGGAAAAAAGCAGTTTTTTTTTTTTTTATGAACTCACTTCTTTCCTCCTTGTAGACTGTGCCCTAGTGCTAATTATATTGGTAATAGGAAAAGTCACGGGCTGAATGAATGTCCAAGCTATTAGTATGCACACCAGATATTAGTATGCACACCAGAAAGGCTATGACACTGTTGGTGAAATTGTACAAGGGATACTTGTGGAAAACTGTCTAAGTTTGAATGAGGTGTTGAGGTGAAACGGTTAGCAGAGGAGATGATGATGGAAAGGAAGTGCGTCAGTCAGCTAAACACAGCATGACATCCTAAGCAATCTATTGATCTCCTATTCAGAATTCATGCAGGGTGACTCCTTGTCATAAAACATTCAGCAGCCAAAATCAATAAGAGATGTGGAGCACTGATTCTTGCTGCTTCAAAGTTATACTTGAAAACAACCAAAAAATCTCTGCTACGCAAATGTGCCTGTTTGGTTCAGACCCAGCCATTTCAATGATGAAAACCTGCTTCCTGTTTTTCTGAGGGGATTCCGCCTAGAAAGTGACAGGAACTGGATTCAGCCATTTGGCAGGGAATCTGTATGCTATCCTCTTTGTTTATAAAGGAGTTTCAGGAAGAAAGAGAAGCCTAACAAGAAAAAGTTGCTGATGTGCAGCTTGTCTTATGCTTTGAACTTACTAACACTCAGCTGTTTCTTGGTGAAGATCACATGTAGTAGCTGCATGGCAAAATGCAATGGGACTTAAAAAAAAAAAAAAAAATCTTTCACAAAAATCCTAAATGGTATTCTCTTTAAAGACACACCCTCCTCATTACCAAATATACTGAATTGTTCCTCAACCACTTCTTTGTCTGTCAGTAAAGTTGAAGTCCACTGTGTAATTAGGATAGGTCTGGCATTAGATTGCAATGCATATCTATATACAAGTCAGTATAGTTTGTCAGTGAGTCCTATTTTCAAAGACAAACTTGTGTCCTCCATCTTGATGGAGGAATGATAAATAAGCACATCTGTACCATCTCAGCCATGAAGGCCATCTGGAAGAAGGGTTTTACTGGGATGCCAGCACCTTACAGCTCTGCTGTTCTATTCTGCCTTTGTATCATGTGTATTCATGCCTTTGTATCACAGAAGTCTAGAAGACAGTGTTGGAAATGCTTTCCCTGGTCCATCTAGTCCCAAGTGCTGCCCCCATTGTGATGTAACGCTAACAGGCAGCTCAGCAGCACATGGCTGTTTTCTCACTCTCCCCATGTAGGACTGGAGAATCAATAGGATGAAAGTGGAGACAATTTAATAGGTAAAGCAAGAGCTGTGTGTACAAGCACAGTGAAATAAGGAATCCATTTGCTACTTCCCATTTGCTGGTGTTTTTTTCTACCCATCACATGTAATGGTTTATTGGTAAGATGAATGCCATCATTCCTTCTATATTTCAGCTTTTACTGCTGAGTGTGACACCATATAGTAGAGGGCATCCCTTTGGCCAGTTTGCGTTAGTTGTCCTGGTTCTGAGAGAAGTGTGAGAAGTAGAAAAGTCCTTGACTCTGTTTAAACACTGCTCCACAACAACTAAAAACATTGGTGTGTTATCACCACTATGTAATCAAAAGTCCAGAACAAGACATCACGTGAAGAAAATTATTTCGGCCAAAAGCATGACACCCCCAAACACAAGTGGTTTGACATAAACCATTCTTGGGAAATGCTTTTCTGGCAGGTTGGACAAACAACTTTCCATGAGCAAGTCTCTCCAGTTTCACAGTCCTTAAATTGAGGAACTCTTTTCCCAGATCCAGTCTAAGTCTTCCTTAAAGTTGACCTTTCAGCTCTTCCTGCCATCTCTCAAGTGGCTTATGGAGAACACTGCTCACTAAAGTTACCTTTCACGTATTTGAATGTTGTTGTCATGTATCTCATTATTCTCTTCTAGACTAAACAATGCTGATTCTTTCAGCCTCTCCTCTGAGGTCATGCTTCCCATATGTTCGTGCTTCAGTAAAGGTCACTGGCAGCTGACATAGTCTTATGGCACAAAAATTTAATTCTGCTCCTCTGTGGCTCTGATCCCAGTGGTTGCTGTTGCTTTATTCAGTGTGAAGGGGAGGGCTGCTTTTAAAAGTCAGAGCAAAACCTGTGCGTTTGTTCCATTTCTAATCATTTCCAGAGCAACTGATGCTGCTATAGATGAATGCCTTAGAAATATACAAATCAGGCAGCCAGCCAGAGAAACAACCAGGGATTCAAATGGGAATATGCAGCACTAACTGATGAGCTCAGAAAGCATCTGTTGTCACAACACTGTCCCACTGTGGCAGATAAAGAAGCCTAGAAAACCTAAAAGCAATAAACACAGGCATCAATGAAAATTTTGTCTTTGACTTCAAAAATACATGAATGGGACATTGGTTGAAGATGTGTCTTGGGATGGTACCATGAGATAGCTTGCTCTATAGATATGTCTGCACTGCACAGTGCTTGAGATGGCTGTAAACAAAGAGCACAAATTGAAAAGCTATTGAGGAGCTTATCAGCTTGCTTATGAAAAGCTCCATATGATTATGAACAGCCTTTTTCTGATACCAAAAGTAACTTGTCTAGAGCTCTAGTGGCTCATTTATTACTTACATGTTGTTTTTAGTACGTGTACTTATTAGGATAAGGGATTAGTACTGACTGGACGAGCAATCAACCAAACTTCTATAATGCTGTACTGGGAGCTTGGGTAGACATTGACAACCACAGCTTCATTACATGTATTTGCAATTTATTTACCTGATGGTTCCCATTCTTGTTGATAGAAAAAATAGATGAGACTTGTATTCTGTGTTCTCTCCTGTGTTCTTTTTCTTCCAGGAATGCTGACTCTTTCTGAAGGAAAGTTTCTGAAGGGTGTTCTTGTGGCTGACATTCTAATTTATGCTTCAGAAGGAGGCATGTGGGAATTAAGTGACATGATGGAAAGTTTAAGTGTAATCAACAGCAAGGATAAATGTTGTTTGTGATTTGTGCATATTAATCTGGCTTTACTTTGAGTTTCTGTAGCATCTGTGACAAAATTGTAGGTTATGGATTTGGAAGCATACATTTTGTTTCTCTTACAACATATATTATAGATCCTTAATCAATAAACTGATTGAGCTTAACAGGACTGATCTCCTGGCCACAAAGCAGTTAGAGTGAGCATTTCTATTTTGTTCTTTATTTACAGCTTTAGAGCATTTCTATTTTGGTCTTTATTTACAGCTTTATGTGATGTTGTGCATAGACTGCCTAATTTACAACTTTACTCTAGAACAGGACAGTAAGTCCTAAGCCACCTCAGGCAGCTCTGTGTGTGTGCCGAGGACGGCATTAGAGACCTATGCTTGAAGAACTGAAACTTGCCTCTGTGGGATTCAGCTCCAGATTAAGACAACTGGATAAAAGTATTTGAGGACAGTTGTTTGTATGGGAAAAAGGGACTCTTTTCAGTTCTTTGAGTCAGAAACTTAAGTAATTTGAATTTTTGTAGGCTATCTGAGGTTTCTGCATGGGGTAGGCAGCTGTGGCACAAGAACTAGGGGAAATCTATGCTAATCTCGATGCTGGTAAAGTGTGGTTATAAGAGTCACAAAAATAACTGCACATACATGCCTTGAAAGTTTGGTGAAAAATGGCTTTTCTGTCTAGCAGAAAAAGGGCTGAAATGGAAGTCTTAAGCCCAGAACATCAGTCAGTGCATGATTCCTGTAACTGGAGACATCTTAATTTACAGGATCATAGCATTATTTTTTTTTGTGAAGATTTCTACACATCTTGCATTTTTTTCCTCTCACTTAGTTTCCTTCTTTTACTTTTTTGTAGATCTAGTTATTCTGTGTTTCAAACTATTTGTCTTATCTACCAATTTTTTAAACCACTCATTAAAATTGTTTCATAAATCTTAAGTTATCAAGAGTAAAAAAGTGTTTCATGGCTTATGAAATGCCTGTATAAGCTTTTTATGCTTTTCCTTATATGCAAAACAAAGTTTTTCATGCCTTCATAAAAAATAAAATTGGATTAGAATAATTCAGTTGGAAAAGTCTGTCAAAGATCATCTATTTCATGTCTAGATCTGACATCTTCAGGGCTCACAAAAGGCAAAAGGATGTTTAGGAGTACCTTGTACAAATGCTTCTTGGACAATGACAGGCATGGAGCATCAACCAACTCTCTAGGAAGCCTGTTCTGTTGTTTGACCACCCTTAGAGTAAATAAATTTTTCCTAATTTCCAGTCCGTCATTGATTATCAGAACTAATACCAAACTGTTGTGAGCAGCAGCCAGCTCTATCTGGCTCTGATTGGATCCAGCCATCGTTCAAGGTTGCCAAGAGGTGCATGCTAGTCCCTGACTGGGTATAACAAGGCATGGTTCACCATGGTTCAAACAAGAAATAAATCACTTTTCTAATTGGCAGTGGAAGTAGTCATAAAACTAAACTACTGAAGGTTACTTGGATTCTTCAGGCAGGGCATCCTTTTATTAAGACTGAATATCATTTTGAAGAATATTCTCACTATCATATGTGAACACATGTACAAAAGCTGTATGTGAAAATCATTTAGTTAGTAGATGAATTCCATTTAGCTGGAATTAACATTTACGTAAGTGGGGACTGTCACTGTGATCTGAACAAGGCTCGTAATTATTAAATTGCCTGTAACTATGTAAGATGCAGGCTTTTGAGGGCTGGTCCTGTCGACTTTCTTCTGTCCTGTATTCCTTTTTGTGGGAATGACTCTTCTGTTTACGATGCCACCTGCAAGCTCAGGCAAGCACAGAGTAATAATTTTTGCTCCTCAACTGTTCCTGTCCTGAAATCATGATCCTCCTGCACACCTGATCATTCTGGTGCAAACTGTCTCCACTTTGAATGATTCATGGCTTTCAGCAAGCATATGTGCTGCCTTCTGCAGTGGTCTCATACTTCAGTTTACTGAAATAAGCATCCTTATTTTTGCCTGCTCCTATATGCAGGGAGCTTTTCCTCTCGGTTGCCTGCATAGGTGACAAAAAACATCCAACCCTATTTATGGTGAAAACATTTTGTCATAATGAGAGCCTTTGTTTTCAGATAAAAGATCCTCTTCTGCTACCACAGAAATTATCAGAATCTTTCTCTGCTTGCCCTAGATTTACCAGACATGTTAAACACTACAACCCTTTTGTTCTTCCCTCAGTCACCAAAGGATGTATAGTGACTGAGGAAAAAAAGACTCTGCTGCTCTCACAAACTTTTCTACACCCTCTAAAAGTCTTACAGAAAGCACTGATGTTATTTTTGGGAAGTATTGACTCTTTTACAAAATAGGAGCTCGTTAAATCAAAATAACAGCAACATTTTCAACTGCTTTATTGTTATCATTGCTATTGTTGTGAGCAGCTGCTGGAAATGGAAAAAAAGAAGGGAGAAATAAAGCTGATAAGGAATAGATACCCCAACATATCCTGAGCTTGAGATAAAGTGCAGCACATCTCTTTTATTGCTTTTAAGTAGTTGGTAGTCTACCACTGAGTTCATAATCATCCTGAAGAGGCACTAATGCCACTGAGAAGGATAGAGGAGCTGGGATTTATAGAGGGGATGATAAACTGAAAATGGCAGTCACAAAAAAGGAAATGCTATATTGAGGTTATCTTAATAAAAGTATCATGTATTACAAGCAGAAAGAAGGCGTTTATTCCACACGAACTTAAACAGAGACAGTTTGGGTGAAAAGATGTTTTTTAAAGGAAAGGGGTCAACTCAAGCAAGAGTTAAAAGCCTGGAAAGTAAGCCATGTGAGAAGAAGAATGGCTGGTGTTCAGAAGAAATGGAACTGAAGGGTGACCAATGCAAAGCACAGCAGGGAGCACTTCTTTTTTGTATACTGGGAACACTGCAAAAAAGTGTGAAAGTGAGAGGATTTCTCAGCAGTATGGAAATCTATTCTGGGAAGGATGCAGAGTGAGCAGGAAATGAGCTTGTTCACTGTATGAATTCATGATTTTAGGATATACATCAGGGAGCGAATATAGCGACCCAGGAAATCCCCTTAGCAATTTGATGTCCCTGGGTAGTAAGAATCTGTATTTCTATTATTTCTTGTTTGGAATGCTAAAAGCTATCTCTCTAGAGGTCACTTCAGAGCTTCAGAAGGAATTAAATCACAAGGAAAACAAGGTAAATAGGAGTTTTGTCTGCCCTCTGTGTCCTAGAGAGGTTTTTCCAAAATAGCCTTGAGAACCTGCAAAAAAATCCAGATGTGGACACTAAAAGTTGTATCAGCTGCTTTTGAAACACTTGATCAACAGAACCTCCTTTCCAGAACATACATCCTCCTGATTTCTTTTTCTGTTCTGTTACCTCTTTGTAGACTTCTCCTTCCAGACCTCCTTACTGCATCTTGCCATTTCTGTTTTTTGTGTTTTTTTTTTTTTTTTTCTGTTCTCTCTCCTCTGATTTTATACCTTGACAGCTCAGTGTCAGTGGTGGATTGAAGGATGCACTAGGGGAATAGAAGTTTCAAGAGGACATTCAGTAAACAAGAGAGCATAGAGAAGTTGACATGAATGTGACTGGCAGTTATTTCTCAGGAACTCTTCTTGAAATTGAAAGTGAGTATTACTGCTGGACCTGCATGAGAAAAATTTGGATTCTCAGCATTTTATTTTCATCCAGAATTGGAAAAAAAAAAAAAAAAAAAATTACAAAAACTTAGGTCCATTCCAGGAAAGGTCACTGAGTGAATGTTTTAAATCCTGTCTCTTGGAGAGAGAAGGCTGTTATTAGATGTGACCACTGGTTGTATTTTCTATATTTGACCTATCCATTCTTTCATAGCTCTGGAGTGAGTGATTGTGCGAACTGTTCTGTCTACAGAGCTAACCCAGGGACACTGCTACCACCGTTACCTTTCTTGCCCTCTACACTGGTCCTTGAGCAAGAATGTTGGTGTGGGGTTTCATTTTGGCTGGGATTGACACCTCCAGTCAGAATATGCCAGGTTAACACATTGCCTGTGCTCCTTGGGGGTTAGACAGCAGTCAGGATGTTGTGACACCTGTCAAGTAGATTTTCGCATTCAGGGTGACTAAAAAGGAAAACCTCTCCTTTATCCATTTTCAGTTGTATTGGGGATTTCTCAGGTTTCAATGTCATGAAAAGAGTGATGCTTATCCCTTTCAAGGTTTTAGGATATTTTTGACTGCTTTTGCACTTTGCATGGATTTGATGCCCTCTACTTCCTTCTTTCTGAAGTGATTAATCGGGGTTATTTGCTTATCCGTTGCAGCCAGTTGAAACTGTCACAAGCATAACATGCTGAAATGTAGGGCTGGATAAGAACTCTTAGGTCATCAAATCCAGCCTGGATAAGAAAAGGCATCATGTTATTAAAAACTGAATTTGAAATACCAAAAGTATCATGGAGAAACTAGCAGAAGTGTAAAAATGTTTGCAGATTTCCACTGAGGCCCAAGCTAGTATGCAGGTTCTAGTATATAGATGCTAGTACATGACCTCTATCCTGCTGTGCCAAAGATTTTAAATGGCTGTTCAGTGGGGATGGATGAATGAAGGAAGAACAAGGAGAATCTCCTTGTTTATTTATGAAATTGGAGAAAGCAGTAAGAAATGGTGCTCTTTGTAGCACTCAGCAACTGTTTTGAAGGCTGCCTACATTCCTATTCCTATGTAGCAAATATTGCTACATATTTGTGTCTGTATTTTCTTCTGTTCATGACCTGTGGACACAGCATTACTGCTTATCTTATAGCAAGGATACTAATTCTCCCAGTCATGCAAATAGCCAGAACACACAAGACAGTCCACGCTGCACAAAACTTTTTTTTTTTCCATACTATTTGCAAAATACTGCTTTTCCAACAAGGGCAGTTTTGTCAATTAACAGTGCAGTTCAGAAATTTCTAGGTGACTTTTTTTTACTCTCCACCTTAGGAATTTAAAAACCATCAAGAACTGCTTTGCAATATGAAATTTTGCAAATTGTTGCAGTCACCAACAGCCAAGCCATTAATGATGGCGTTTTAAAAGAGAATTTCTAGCTTGTTCTTGTGATCTGTTCCTGCACTGACTTAGTGCCTCTGCAGGAGATGAAGAATAGTGTCTTGTTGGCTGCATTCCACTCAGTAATACACATTTCTTTGCCAAATAATAATGGTCCTTGAAGGATTTGGGAAGCAGAAGCATGGTGCAGGCTGTCAGTAACTGCAATGACTTTCTCAAGAAGTGGCTGTAACTGAGTAACTCCTTGATTCCTGTGGCAGGTGGTTGAGTTCTTCCAATGCTATTCCTAGCCGCACTGGAATCCCATTGTACATTGGTACTGAGCTCATCTTTCAGACACACCACAGGCAGTGGCATGCTAACAGCCAGAGAAAGAGAAGTTCTGGGGTAACAGGAAACCTCCTTGGAAATTGTAGAAACAGGTGGAGAACAGAGCTTAAGACTGTAGAACCTCCTAACTGAGATAAACTCTTGATAGTCTAACAATGAGATCTTCAAGGAAGGTGAAGCCCAGGACATCCACCTTTGCACAATTGCAGTCAGATGTTTCAGTCTCCTTCATGCTTGCTAAAAGTTCTCATCTTCCAGCCCTTAGTAGATTTTGATTGTAGCTTCAATAGCATACTCTGTCCATATGTTAAAAACCAAAAAAAGACAAAACAAAAAAAACCCTAACCTGATGTACGAATTAGGTATTAATCAACCTTTTCAACCCAGTGACTTACCATCCTGGTAGGCATAAATGGTTTTGTGAGCAGTGAGAGCACAGAGGAGCAAGATCTTACTTTTAAGTGTAGCACGTGAAAAAAGGCAATAAATACAAGAAGCAGAAGCAGCATGACCAAAAATGTAGAAGTATAAATCACACTGTGGAATGAAGCGCAGTGATTCACCTGCTACGCTGGGTGCTGCTGCCCTGCAGACAATTTGACAGCACAGCAGAAAAGAAATGTAACGCACCAGAAATAAATACTCATCCTCAACTGACACAATGCTATACGTTTTGGGTTATTATATTTCTTCTTGAAATTCAGCAGAAATCCTGGGCATACAAATCATCCAAGCATCAATACAAGGTAAATGTGTGTGATTAAGGAAGGAGAAAGGGCCATCAACACAGTTGCAACCCATAAAAGTTAACTATTATTTTGTCTCCTTTGCACTAGGAGATGGATCCTCTTTGACAATCCACTTTGTCTTTCATTCATCCTTAGGCCTTTTGCTTGTCATTCACTCACCGTTAGGCTTTCCCTGTACATTATTGGTCACTTTAAATATTGCTGGTTCCATTTTGCTATACTGACATCAGCCTGAGCAGTAATAAAGTTGACTAAAGACAAAGAAGCTGTAAAAAAGTGGCAAAGTGAAACTTAGAGAACGTGCCTGGTCTCAGTACATGCTTTCTTGCTCTGATAGAAAAGGATCTTTCCTGAGCTAGAGCCAACAAGCACTTACCTTCCATTTTCTGAATTACTCTCTAGTCACTCCTCTCACAAGAGCACAGAAAAAAACAGAACAAAACAACAAAAAAAAAAACCTACCAAAAAACAGCCAATAGTTCATTTCATCTTCCAGGTTTCCAGGACAAGATGCTGTTTTTACACAAAGCTTTCACTATTGTCTTTCACTTTTTGTAGGAGAATATTTGCTAGTTAAAGTCTTAGTAATCTTTTAATAGCTAATATTATCTGTAAAAAAATCATCATCTAGCAGCATCATGATCATGCTATGATAATACTGGAGGTAGTATACCTCACATTCTTCTATTTTTCACCCATTTATTTGAACTTTCAGATGCTCTTCTGTTTTTTTTGAGGAAGAGCCTCTGTTCTTAATTTTTTTTTTTTGTGGATTATCTGAGATGTAGTTATCTAAAGATCTACTTTGTGGGAGAAATGCTCTTAGAAGGGCAACAGTCGTCTAATGTGTGAATTCATGAATGCAAATATGGTGTCAGTCTCCTTGTAGAGAAATAACATTTCTAGGCTTCAGATAATGACCTTCATTTATTCTGGAGCCCTGTAAAACTCACTGCTAATGTGTAATCCCTGTTCTGAGGGTTTTACTGCCCTGCCACACAATGAGAGAAACAGTAAAGAAAACACAACACGATGATGATGAAAAGTTGAGATCCCAGCATACTGAGCACACAAGCAGTTTTGTTGCATGGTTTCATGGCACCAAAGGTAAATAGAAAGAAGAGAGTCAGAGAGGCTATGCCTGCCCCAGGGCAGGAGTTGGGGACGGCTGTGTGACGCTTCATCTGGAGAGACACTTCGGATGAAAAGGTTTTGTGAGAGATCTCCTGAAGTTTAATCCAGGCAGATGTTTTCCGTGCCGCAGAAAGATCCCTGCAGTGCTTTGTCAGTGCTCAGCTAATGAGGGAGAGAGAGTGTGTTTTATCTTTGTTACCACGGAAAGTTAACCACAATCCAGCTGGTGATTTATGGATAATGAGTCCTGTCACACGTACAATTTGTGCCTCGCATGAAAGTCATCAACATTTCTACTGCTGATCAGAAATCCTGGTATCTATCTCCATTTTTTATTCACAGCCTAGTGATCTGTCAGGGCAAAGGCTTGTTTTAAAGCTGATTGCTATCAACATTTACGTCTGAGAATGCATCTGAATGTCAAGAAGTATTTTGGAAATTGTGATTGTCAGATGGCTGTAGCAGAGGGTGCCTTGGTAGAGTGAAGTGGAAAGGAACTTCAGAGGTTCAGAGGTCACTCAGAAAGAGCTGGGAGAAGGGTACCAGAAAATAAAAAGTGTATTTTGTAGAGAATATCATAGAATCATAGAATAGTTAAGGTTGGAAAAGATCTCTAAGATCCTCTAGTCCAGCCATCCACCTACCACCAACATTGCCCACTAACCCATGTCCCTAGATGCTACATCTACATCTATACTCTCCTTGAACAAATGGTAGTAACAAAGGTCTGTTGTTGCTTTCACTTGCCCAAAGAGATGAGGTGACACATTCTTGACTTTGCAAGAGCATTTGAGGCTCTCTCCAGATGGGTAGATGGATGTTAGGATTTGGCACGCACAATATGGAAGACATTCCTGCACCCTGGGCATGCTGGCTCCAGCCTCCCATCATGGGCTTCACCAGGCTGAGCCTTGGCTGTGGGTATGGGGACAGGACAAATACCACTGTGCACTGGTTGAGACATACAAAGGTAAATATATCCTACCTTGGTCAACACAGGGCTGAATGCAGCTGCCATGTCCACGGGGTAAGAGGACCAATTACATTTAAAAGGCAGGCAGGAGGTGGCCACACAAGTTGTGTGTGTGTACAATTAATTATTTTCTATTGTCTGCATTGCTTTGCAGATACTCTATAGAGAATAGTTCTTCTTAGGAACAAGCACTCTACTAGAAAAGCTGGTGTTTGAAATCCCAAAGATTAGCTCACATTTATTTATTTAGGGCCTTATCAGCGCCTATCAAAGTCACTGAGGGTTTTGACATTTCAATAGAAGCAGAAACAAGTTTTGCTTTATTTTATTTATTTTTACTGTATGAGAAGGAGGACATATTGTGAATTTATCAACAGAGCTGTGCTAAGAGTTGCTTTGTTATTTTGTACCTGGGGGAAACAAGATGAAGCAAAGCAGGACATGAGATGTGTCACTTTCTTTTCTACTTTTGCTGGACATATGTCATGAACAGAATATATTTTTGCACTTCAAATGACAAGTTACCCCACACAATAAATTATCTTTCACCTGCAAAAGCAATATGTTTAATAGAGAAAACCACAAAAGTATTTCCAAAATACAGTAAACTTTGCATAAAGTAGGAAAGAAAAATGTCTTGACGAGAACCTGCAGCAGTAGAGTGGATTTTCCTAATTTTTCTATTTCTGCAATTTCTTATTGCATGTTCAATTAATTCTGTGCTCCTTTTAAAAAATCCCTTACAATTTTAAAAATATTAATGCGTAATTATGAACATGTTTTTCCTTACTTGTCTTCTGAGATATGTGCTGACTGATCTTAGCAAAGTTGTATAAACCTACATGCAGTCTGTAACATATTCTCCAAATGATATATATAACTTGAAAGATAAAACGTCAAAATTTTTTCACTACAATTTGCTGAAAAATATCCTATCTAAACTACTTTTGACAGGAAGTGGAGTTGTAAGCATTTTTAATGTTACATAGGCCAGGTTTCTGCACAAATCTGAAGATGTAATGGAAAAAAAAAACCCAAACCCAAGCAAATTCCAAATAATTTTTTTTTTAAATAAAGCATTAAAATGTCTCACAAAGAATGGCAATGATTTCTTTAATGATGTTTTCCATGGAGAAATCAAATCTCCTTCTGATTCATCGTACCAAAAATGTTTCACTTAGCATACAATTTCACTAACAGAAAATATCAGCAGAAAAAATGCATTTACACAAAATCATATTCAATTAGAAACCTGCAAGATGTCTGATTCAAAACAGATGAACCTACTGCTTTCTAAAAAATTTTTCTCTTTCAGGACAAGTAATGTTCTTATGCGTTATTTTAAGTTCTTTGTAGTCTTCTTTAAATGATACATGCCCAACCCTATTGTGTTTGAGGGTAAGAAAATGGAAAGCTCTCTTTAAAAAAGATGAGCTAATTCACTTTGACAGTCATTAACCATTCCCAGAGTATGCGATTACGATTACAGCACTATAAATTGACTGAAATGTCAAGAATTTTTTTTTGTTTTATGTTTCATTGGAAAATATTTACAGTATTTTTAATAGATATTTATCATGGGAGATATTTACACTTTGCTTTTTCAGGGGAAGAGACATGTCAGAAAATCAGGATGAAATGCAGATTTCTTAGAGGGCAGACTGTGTTTGCCTGAGCTGATGCAATGCTGAATATGATTTTTTTGTTTTTTTTGCTCAAACACCCCAAGTTGCTGCTTTCTGCTGCTGGAGGAGTGTGGCTGATGGCCATGGGAGCCCCAGCCATGCAAGCTGCCACAAACAGGCATAACTTACAGTCAAGCTGAGCCAAAGCATTGCAAGTGACATTTCTTTCTGAGATTTCTTTTTCAGAAAAATTTTAGTGTTTTCTACCTTCGGAGTAAAAGTATTGCTTTGTTTCTCATGAGGCAAAAGAGGAGATGGAAGTAATGAAAAACAGAGGATATAACTGGAGTTGTCAGAAATTCAGATTTACAAAGTATAATCACCTAAACTATAATTTAGCTAGTTGCATGGACTAGATATAACCCAAGAAATGTACTTTGAGGTAGACAGAAGCTAATCCTGACCAGCCCTTAATTTTCTAAGTATACCCTATGAAGGATTATGAGGCACGTTTGGAAATTGTTTGAGTTCTTTACAAATGAACAGTTCATACTGCCCTGAAGAAAGGTACAAATTATTTATCTAAGTGCATAGTACTGCAGTCTCATCCATTCTGGAGGGTATTTCATTTGGGCAGCATGCAATCATTTAAACCTACAAGGCAAAGAAAATGTGTACAAATGCAAAGCACCAAGGTAACCAGATGAGTCAGAATTTTGCAGTGAGAAACACTTGTCTAAATTGGCTAAAGGCTCACCTTTCATCTGTTTTTATTGTTTCTTTGTTGTTGCTGCTGTCTATTAACTGAAGAAATTAGCTAAAATAAATTGATTGACATTGACTTTGTAGGCAGAAGCAACGCATTTTCAAAGAAACAGGAAAGGGACTTCTTTGACTGAGCTGCCCAGACAAGTATTGAATGATTTGTTTGAACGAAGGCAGAGGAATCCTGAAACATAGTTGGCACTGTATTAGTTGGAGACTGGTCTCTGTTTTGGGCTGTTTGCCTAAAGCTGCCCAGCCAGTAGAACTGGGATGGAAAGGTCAACCAGGCTTGGGCTGCACAGCTGACTGAAACTCTCTGAAATTTCCAAAGATTTGGTTTTTTTACCTTTTCTTTTGTAATCCTGGCTGGCTGTGGGGCTGAAGAAGCACACAGATGAGTGATCAGCCTTGTAGTGGCATATTGAACCTCTCACACTGAAGAAAATAGGTCACAATAGGTTTGATCTTGAGAAAAAATTAAGAACTACACATCTGATAAAGTTGAAAAAGAAAGACTATAAATTATGCTTTTTTGAGCTTTTTTGGTGTTTTTTTTTTGTTTTTTGTTCATCTGTTTATGTAGTTTTCCTTCAATTCTACTAGGAGACATGCAATTTAATGGGAAAAAAGGGTGAAGAGTGTGGAATTCATCCTCACTTTCAGTGATTAAATTTGGTTGAAAATCCAAGATGAGACTGACAAATGTAGAAGAAGCTGAAGGAAATCTGGAACACAAAATCATATATAGCACACTGAGATCCCAGAAGGGCAGAAGGCCAGAGGGAATATTAAAGCAGCATGATGTCAATTGAAAATTAGTTTTATTGTGAGATATGCATCCTTCCAAAACTGGCATTAATGGGAGCCTTTAAAATACTGAAGGGGGTGATAACATTAAAATATGATGTTTTAGTTTGTTTGGATCCTGAGCAGAGTGAAATAATAATGGTAATGATGATTGAAGTAATAATAGTAATTAAAATAAATATAACTATGTATCATTCTCACTATTTTTGTTTATGCTTCTCAGAAAGTTTTGTGGCTAAGCAGAAAAGGAAGATATTCAGGCCTTGATTAATAGGACTATTATATCCAGCAATTGCAGCAAACCACTTCACAAATCTCAAGCATTGAAAATAGCTTGAGTTTGCTGCAGAACACCCTGTACTTTAGGCCTGTGCTGTCCCCTGCAACTCAAATTTGCATTGTGCTCAACAGATAAAGACTGTTATTAGGCTGAGCGTTTAGGCAATAAGATGCAATCGGTTTTGTTTCATGCCAAGTTTCGGTCGGCATCTCACTGTTTCAGTAAATAGGTTCTTAATGTGATGTTAAATCCTTGCTTTTCTCCAAATCTCCCTTACTGGAATGGGTCTGGTTTCGCAGCCCTGAATGTGCACATGGAGAAACAGCAGTGAGTGAGCAACATGGTTAATCGCTGTACTACATTTGAACTTTTTGCAAGTTGGCTGTGTTAGCCTTGGATAAAGAGGCTTCTTCCAGCTCTGCATCACCAGGACATCCAGCAGGACTTGTGGAACTGCAAGCTGTGCTCCTTACCACTGCTTCTAGGTCCAGCCTCCTTCTTGGGTTCTGCTCTCACACGCTCTCTCACTTTCAGCCTGGGGAGACTGATTTAGCCATGCCCCTTGTCTTGTGATGCTGTTCCAGCTTCTTGCTCCTCTAACTGTCCACACTGCAGTAGTGATGGCTCCTGCATGGGCTCTGCGTTGTGGTTTGTCAAGGACCACCCTCCCAGTGGGGGAACCTAAGTGTGAACTAGGTTTGTGGGACCTGTTGTTATGCCCTATGTTCTCAGTGCAGGCAAAACAAGAGTTCTCCAAGGAGTGCAGAGAATCTCTTACAGTGGAGGCTACCAGGTACCTTGGTATGGAAGATGTGCTGTTGTCTCTGTGCTTCACCAAAGGCAATGCACCTCTCTGCAATTCTCTCCCTCATCAGCAGAATGGGATGAATATTTCCCTTTGCTATCACGCCAGACAAAAGCACGTGCTCTGGGATCACATTACCATCAGATGTACTTTATTAACTTCAGCTTCACCTTCCACCTCTTCTCACTTAGAACCTGTCACTTGAACCGCACTGCAGACAGAACCTTTGCTTTCCTATCACTCAATTCCATATTTCTATCAGAAAAAAGTGATGCTGAACATCTTAGAAACTTTAAAGAAAATTCCAGCTAAATTCTACTCTCTCTTACTGTGACTGTTTTGAATTAGTGGTGATCACACACTACATTTAATTTCCTTAAAATCATTAGAGATGATGTACTAACGAAATTAGAAGAATTTACAATACGGGTGGAGGAGAAATTTAATGTTAAACAAATGTTTTACAGTTAACAAGATAGTGAATACCTTCCATGGAAAGGCCCAAGTGTGAACACTAAACACAGATCATGAGGTCAGCACACAACATTAAATAACATCATCTTTTTCAATCTTCAGAAACATGACCTTTTGGTAATTTATCTTTGCAGATCTTTTGGTAATTTATCAACCTTCATGGTATTATGTCATTGTTTGCCCCTGTATGCCTTGTAGGATAAGACTAATTACCTATTAAGGCACTATCATAGGAAGATGAGATCAAAGTAAGCCTAAGACATCATTATCTTCTGCTTTTATGGTGCTGTGATTTCAGTACACAGTACAGTTCAGAAATTGCAACGTTAGCAGACCAGGCTATCCAGATGAGGAGGGTTTATTTGTTTATGAGTCTATATTGATGGAACTCCTCCAGCAACAGTCTGGCACAGATTTATGCATTTATCTAAGATTATCCATGAAGCGATGTGTGCCTCTGCATATCTTTGCATGATTCAGGTCATTTACTCAAGATCGGTAGCATGCCTGAATTCTATCTCCATCCCAACAAAAGCAGCAAAAGTATAGGAATATATACCCTTATGCAGCCCTTTAGGCCACAATGCACAATTTCATAACTTGAAATTAACAGGGAGGGAGAGAGGAAGAACTGTGATTATCATTTTATCGCCAAAATTCTCTTAGCAACCCCCAAACTTCAAAGCTAGACACATTTTCAACAGGAGATAGGGTTTGTATAAGGGGAGGAGATAGAGGGACGCCCTGCAAACTACTCACTGAAAATGTGTTCCCTTGCTGTACTGAACATGAGTGATCAAGCATTTCATCTCTGTGCTCCTTTTGCTGTAAGACGATTTTGATAGATGAACAAGAAGTTTTTCTAGTCTCCTTAGTGCTGGTATGTGACAATTCGGTAATCTGCAACACTATACATTTCTCAGGGATTAATCAGGATACTTTAATATATGTAATAAATAACATATACCTTAAGTATTGCAAGAAGTCTAAAAGAAAACATGTTTCTCCTATTATTTCTTTACGTTTTTCAGTAGCAAGCATCAGACTTTAACAAAGGAAAATAAATGAATGAAACATTCTATCTTTATTTTGTGGGTAGGGATTGTAAATGCCCCTCAGAAAATGAATTTGCATCCTTGCTTTTAGTTCCCAGCATGTACATAAAGAGAACTTATAATCCCATTAAATCTCCTCAGAACTTTGCTGTACATGTAGGCTGAATAATGAGTTTTCTTGTAGGAAGTGCGAAGCAGAAAAGGTTTATTCTCTCATCTTCTTAGTAAAGATGGGTTGGAACTAGAATACCCTGAAACAAATATGTTTCTCTCATCCTATCTAAGATGGGGGTCATGCTAAGGCTGTCACTTGGCAATGGCAATCAGCAGCAGAGGATCTCACAGTCCTGGGACACTGCTGCTCCTGAGGGACACCCCAAGAAGAGCATTCTGCCATGTTGTAAACTGTTTGGGGGATGTCTCATTTTTTTCTGATTTATCCCCCCAAATTTCTGCTGTCTTTTGCCTCTGAGGTTGAATTTTTCTTTGTGGAGAGCCAGAACCTCCCCAGGTATCTGGGGATGAAGCTAGAAGCCAAATTGCAGGAGGAAGGTGACAGAGTTAGGCCTTTGACAGAGACATCTAAAATCACAAGAAACCTGAGAAAGAAAAATAGTGAATTCACTGTGACAAAAGAGCACAATGAAGCAGTCAACCAATGGGATTAAAACAAAGCTGTGGTAATTGCAGCCACTACACTATTAGCAATCAGCAGTGGGTCAAACCCCAAACAAGTTAAAACATTCATCTACCTAAGGCTATTAGTGTAGAGATTGGCGTGCGATTTCTGACTCAGGAAATTTCTACTAAGCAGACTTCAAAACCCACAGTTACGTGGCAGAGAAGGTGTTGTTTATCTTACCTTTTGTTTTTCTGCTTCTCCTATGCCATGACTTCTTCCCCATAAGACATGTATGTTGCCTAGGCAGTACACATGCATGGTTTGCAGGGTCCTCAAGCATAGGTAGATGAGTATTTCTGGGAGGTGATTTGCATTATTTCTTAATCAAGGCTTCTCCTTGAGTTATCTGGGGCCTGGGCAGTTTTATTCTAAGATCAGTGGTACCTTGCTCCGTGGAATGCTTGAGAATGGCATCTAGTTGTGCTAGGAGAGGTTCAGGCTGGGTGTTAGTCAAAACTTCCACTCTGAAAAGAGTGGTTGGGCAGTGGCAGAGGCTGCCTGAGTTACTGTCACTGCAGATATAAGAAATATGGCACTAGGGGATGTGGTTCAATGGGCAGTTTTGGTGGTAGGTGGATGGCTGGACTACATGATCTTAGAGGTCTTTTCCAATCTTAATGATTCGGTAAGAAATGAAGCAAAAAAATCCCAGGTAAAAAACCACCAGTAAATTCCTTCTTTTGTGTTCTTTTTATTTTTATTTTATTTTATTTTTTGTAAAAGACATTATGGGAAGCACTCAGTGTAACTACCTTGCATCCTTGGCAGATGCACAATGTAGCTCAAAGCTGCTCTCTCACACCTGGCTTTACTTTCAGTCATCTTGAATAAGCAAGTGCTAAATTTGACTGGCAAAGACAACTTTAAATCAGAGCCAGGAACAGAAGATATGGGCAGGTATCTGTCAGACAGGAAAAATAGAACAAAAAAAATAGGGCCAAGAAGCTACCCTTGGTGCTTAAGATGGTGTCATAAATTTGCAACAAAACATTGTAGACTGAGCTGAGGAGAGCCAAAAGTTGTAGCTGGTGTGCTGAGTATTTATGCTTCTGGAGAGAATAGATCTTTTCTTCCTGTTGAGCATTGCCTTGCTGCAATTTTTTCTTATGTCCTGCAGAGTGCAGAGTGGTGTTTTGAAATCGAGGATGTATTAGTCTGGAAAGAGGATAAAGCCTAAGCCTGCTTGAAATTCTCTTTGGTAACAGCAAGGAGAGCAGGCTGCTCTGAGTTATGAATGTGGCCTTTTAAAAATGGAAATAAACAGACAGAGGGAACAGACGACTTTAATGAAGAACTACCAGTGTCTTTTTCGCTCTCAGATTCCATTAGCAAACAGACTGAAAAAACAGTGCAGTTTGTGTCAGGAACAACTGGTCACTCCTGTGCACTTCAGCTTTCCTCAGACACATGTACCTGTCACTGCAGAGGAAGACTGAAATGCCAAGGGGCATCTGCAGCAGTCAGCCTAGCAACAGCCTCATTTAAGGCCATGAAAACCTTCTGGAGATTCAAGCTGAGATGAGAGGGCTTCCCTAGGGCATCTAATCCAGATTCCTGACTGTGCCTATCTTTCACTCTAGCTTTGGCTATGCAGTCCAGAGGTCAATGTGCATCTGAAAGCCACAGTTTGGAGGCATGGATCCTTCATGTTGAGTACTATGCACCATCTGCATTTATGGTAACTTTAATGGCACTGTTGCACTAAAGCAGGCACACATAACTCTCCTTCTCCAATATGAACTGCATCAGTCTAAGGGACAGATAAGACAAATTAGGTAAGCAGCCTTTGGGTGTTGCCATGGATGGAAACAATAACACAACACACTTTGCTACAGAGAAGCAAAAATATGTTTATTGATTTAATACAGGTATTATGTAGTGATTTAGCAGTGAATTAACAAGGTTTAAGATGGCTGAAAACATTTGATTCCTTTTTGCATAGAAAATAAAGTAAACGTGCTCATATAAGAGGACCCTCCCATTGAGACACAAGGTTCAGAGTGGAGCCTCTTGCTTTCTAGACTCCTTGAACCACAAAGCCTAGGTATTCTGGATCCACTCCAGAGTTGGTCAATGGTTTGCATCTAAAGAATTGTAAAAAACAATTGATCTGATATAATCTTAGCAAAGGTAACAAAGATTAAAATCAATCTTAGATTTTATCTTAGAAAAGCTAACAAAACTGAAAATAAACCATTAGTTACTTATCGATGATCTGTATAGGTAAAGCATCTTGACATCAAGATGTAAGGGATCTCTGAGCAGGTGTAACCTCAAGAGGTGTTCCCACTCAAGGGGAGACCCTGTCATGCCACTGCCAATCTCAAAAGGGCTCTCAGCCTGCTCACTATTTATGATTCCAACAGTTTGTTTTACATAATGCATGAATACTTAGAGTTATGGTGGGAACACTTCACATTTACAAATGGCCATTTGAACTTTCACCATCACACATCTGTCTGTGATTCATAACATCAGGCTGTGCCATGCTGTAAGAATGTGGAGCCCTTTTTGCCATTTTGTAACAAAGTGATTTATTCTTCAGTCCATGTTAAACCAGTGTGACTCTGCTCACAGAAAGCTCTGCTGTAGCTCACTCCACATCTCACAAAATCCTTTGTGAGATGGTGTTATAAACAAGACAGGAAAAGAAAACATGAAGGAAAGATTTGGGGCGAGGGATTGACCATTTCATGAAGTCTGGCACGGGGTGCACTGTGATGCTGCTTTGCAGCTGGATCATTAACCAAAGCAGTCAGCTCTTAAGTTCTCTCACTACCTCCTACAGCATTGCAGCACATAGTACGTAGGGAAATAAAACCCACAAATAACCAAGAAGGATAGGAAAAAGGGCAGCCTGGATACCATTGAGCAGAAATTCTCACTTGGATCTGAAATGCCTGGCAATGGCGGTGGAGTTAATTCACACTTGTCAACCAGCCGCAGGAGGCCTGGGGACCTCTTGCTTCTGCATGGCTGTGTGTGCAGTGCTGTACCTGTCACAGACACTGGATGAGACGTATCTTATATTATTCTTATAGCTTTAGGGCAACTGGAGGGAGAAGGAGGGGAGAAAATCAAATCAAACACACAGAAGAACATGAACACAAAGTTGACAAATGCCTTTTGCTAGATGGGGTCTGATAGTGACATTGTTCTGGGACCAACTGTCAATTTTTTATTAACACCTTCAACACAGCAGAGTATACGGACTATGTGAGCAGGTTGTAATTTGGGGTTTTCTCTGTCTTTGTGTGTATGTATGTGACTGAAGGTTTTGCAAAGCAGGGCAGAAAGCAGGAGAGAGACTCTTACTCTTGAAGTGAAGACAGGTGCCTTTGCAGTTCAGCGCATGGCAGTAAGGGCAAATTCCTCTTCCTCTGTCCATCCAGCAGTGATTGTGTCTCTGAAGTCTATACTGGGTGTACCCTTTGGCAGTTGCCATCCACTCTGACAGCAAAGTCTTCTCCTTCCAGCAAGTCACACATCATGGATGGCACCATGGGATGGGAAGGGGCAAAATGGTGTCTGGGCCTTCCAAAAAGCCTCCTTATGTTTGGGAACAGATGATGCATTGATATCGGTTGGTGCAGAGACTTCTCTTTCTCCTCTTGCCTGTTAGATTCCTCGAAGCCAGCTTCCTTTTCTAATTTCTAGCCTGATATGCCATCAGCAGTGGGGAGTAGTGACCCATACCTCCATTGGTGGTATTCTGAGCAGTCCTGTGGCTTAACAGCCACCATTCCAGTACTGTGATTTACACAGTTTTTGTATCCTTTTCAATCTCTTGAGTGTTTGACAATGATTGACATGTTCCTGTATGCTCACTGAGCTCATGATAGCTTCAGTGCTGTTTTCCATCAGAAATCTTTTGACCTCTTCTTCTCTTGCTTCTGAAGGCTGCTGTTTCCTTCATTATTAGCTGATGACTGACAAACCCAACAGGAGCAATGAAATGTTGTTGCAGATCTGGACCTGTCATTAAGACCTACAAAGATGTGCCCCCCAGTCTTCCAAAAATACTTTGCTCTGTCTGTTGCTTCCCCTTCCACTCTCTCAGTAACTCTTGTGGGTGAAATGCTAAGTATTAATGTATGGATCATTGATTTTAATGATCATTTCATCATAGGAAGTGTGACAGAGGAATACATTATGATGACTGCCTGATGCTGTATGGTTCTATTATCTCTCTAATTTTCTAGCATAGTTTGTTTTCTGTACTCTGCTTTACTAAGGAGAGAAGGAGTGTGATTCTGTGAAGACTGGGCTACGCTAGTAGCTGTAAGGCTAACAAAGCTGCAGTGAGGAATACGATGCCTCACAAGGGTGCATATTAGAACAGTGATTAGAAAGCTAGGTTTTGAGGATTACAGTTTGAGATGAAATCATTTCCCAGTGCTAAAGTCAATCTCACAAAATGTGACTTTTTGACCTATTGCTTAGATATTATAACACAAAGGAGAGCAGCACTCAAACACGTCTACAGGTGGAGCCCTGGGACCCAGTATTGTTGAAGGGTCTTCAGCTTACAGCTGTTTAAGTCACTTTAAAAATTAGTCTGATTTGTTTGAGTTACCCTCATTCTCTATTAAATGCAATGTTACTTGCTGCAAGTCAATGTTATTAACTGTCTTCTTTATTTATATTGTTTCTGACTGTATACTGCACTGCTATTCTAGTCAGAGTTAGTTGTCTGTGTTCCCTTTGAGGAGAAATGTGAATACCTGCAAGAAGAGACTTTCCCTGTCTTCCTTACAAACACTTAGGGTGGATGGGTTGCCCATAACAGCTTGCTTTATATTCAGTGAACAGTGTGAGCCCAAAAGCAGCCCAGAAAACAAGACTAGACTTGATGATGACTTTTAAATGTAAATTTAGTGAATCATTGAATCTAGACTTCCTAGTCTTCACAAGCAGGTCTATTGTTATCATGGGTCCCATTGCCTAAATACTTCTTGAAAATCATAGAATCATAGAATCATAGAATCATAGAATCACCAAGGTTGGAAAAGACCTAAAAGATCACCCAGTCCAACCATTCACCTATTCCCAATAGCTCCTACTAAACCATGTAAATAGTAGTAAAAATGGTGCATAAGTGCTGTGGTTTTTTTTCCTGTATCTGAAAATACTGCTTAAATCATGCTTAAAAGCAAAACACAAAATCTAATTATTTCCCAAAGTAAGCAGATTTTATGTAAAGCTTGCATATATAGGTAGACCTACAACTGAGGGAACATTGGATAGCAGATAGCATAAATGTCAGATATTTAATTTCTGGAGCTTTAGCTTGGAAACATCATCACAAAAAGAACATTGATGCCATGCAGTGAAGTAAGAAAGCTCCACGTGAAATAATGGTTGAATAATAATTTTGATCAATTCTACATATCCATCACAGTTGAAATGAATTGAAAAAAAAGGGACATCTTAATTGATGATCCCCCAAGCTGTTGGGACCGGTGGTAAACATCATGGTAGTATTTAGAACCCATAAATTACCAAGACAGTGATATATCAATGGCTGAATGAATAATGTAAAGATCAACATGGCTTATTTAAATTTACCTTAACCTTTTCTTCTACGGGTGTGCAAGAGGAGAATAACTGACTCAATTAAATTTTAATCTTGGAAACAATCTGTAGCTGGGTGTGCCATAAACCAGTTTTCTCTTTCCCACATAAATTAGGCAAAACTTCTAAGCTTGATGTCTTCATAATAATACGGACTGTAATATGATCAGAAATTATTCAAGGTAGACACTTGTGTAGTAAGATTCTCAGCTAACCTGAGGGATCAATTTTGTGTTTCTATTTTCTCAAGCATTGCATTTGTAAAATCGAGAATACTTGTTCTGTTCCAATATAGTGCCTTAACAAGCCCCATAAAAAAGGAAAAAGAAAGTATGTCTATGTGAGAAGCATTTTGGATCAGATTCTATATGTGGTGAAGGGGTAATAAATGACAAGTTTAATTATAAAAAAATTAATGTAAATAATATATGTGTTGCAACTGACTGGAAGAAACAAGAGTTTCATGAGGTCACTTGAATTGTCAAGAAGCAGATTCCCTTGTGGTTAGCTGAGGTCTTGTTGAGCATTATAATTCCTGCTTGTTTTTTTCTCAAGTGTAAAACAGCAACAGCAACAAAAAAACCAACTCAGTTTGTGTATTTTTTTTGTTTGTTTTTTGTTTTCTTCCATTTTTAATGTTAAGTAGCATATGTCTGAGTCATTCAGCAGATCACCTTAAGTCAACAGAGCCAATTGGCTGAAACTTTGAGCCCATAGCTGCACATAGCTGTGGACAACAAATACTGTGTCTGAGAGAGGTTCTACTATGCTTGATCCTATTCTACTGTCTTATAGTGGATAGGATGCAAGAGTTTTATTGAAATAAAATCTAGAAAAGATAGCTATGAGGGCCTTCTAAGAGCTCGAGGACCCAAGTTACAATAAAAAGATTAGAAGAATGTTGTGAGATGCAGAGATAGGAAGTCACTTCATTGCATTGAGGTTTTTTAGAGATAGTGGAGAAGTAAAAGGGATTCCCTAAGTCACGCAGGATTGAAAAGAGAGGGGCATGTCCACGAGTTCTCAGAAGAGAAAGGGGGCAGCTGAATATGCAGTACTGATTTTGATTAATCTAGGAAATGAGTGATTCTTGTTAACAACCTTCTATTGCTAATGACTCAGACTGAAGTATGGCTGAATTATTTCACCCATCATCTTGTAAACAGAGGAGACTGAAGCAAGGCTCACCAAAGAATATTACATTGAAAAATGCCTGAGCAAAAATTCTCATATGCTTCTTCTTAGGTCTCAGTTATTTTGTGTTGTTGGAATTCATAACATCACCTGAATACGAATGACAATAATGTGGAATCAGTAGAGACTGCAGGTGTATATCTTCTGAAGTCTTTGTCGCGCTACACTCATAATCATTCTTCTAGCAAAGAATAATAATTTACTCTTCCTATTTGGGACCCTATTGCAGACATTAAGAGATGCAACATCCCTCTGAGAAGGCATATTTTATTGGCACAAAAGGCACAGGTAATATAAATGATAAGACAAAAGTATGTTGAGACAGAGGTGAGCTTTTATGGCATTTCATATTTCTCTCTACTCATGTCTGGAACTTCAAGGTGACTAGAACTTTGCTCATGAAAATGAGAACCTTGGTCAAAGACATAACTAAAAAAATCTAAAGTGTCATTATTCTTAAGACCTCTGCCGCAATTACAAGATCATACAGCCACCCTCAGTGTATTCCATTGAGTTTCGAAGGTGTGTGGTAATTCTGCTCAAAGATAGAAAAAGGAGTAAGGGAAAGAGGAAGGCATGAGAGGGATGAAAGCAGATGTAAATGGAAATTATAAATGAAAAATTATGTAAGGCCAGTAACAGTTTTTTAATATAAGTAAGATGGGTTACTTTAATAATCTTTAAGGACTTGATTCAGAACTGTGTTACAAACCATTTTTGTGGGGCTTCTGCTCTTGCTGCCTCTGTGTAGAACTCACAGGCATTTAAATAAGAAAAGGGAAATTTAGAGTTTTTATTACTTCTTCACAGAGCCTCCTCAGGTCTGGAGAGATGTGTAGTTGTCTCAGATTTATATATTGAGGAGAGTGCCCAAGCCTTGATAACAGTCTTAGAAAGTAATTACCTCTTGTAGATTTTACATCTGAACATATACACTAGGTATGGCAATTTGGTTGGGGGGGGTGGGAGTGGAACTTATACTACAAAATCTCTCATGCACAGAGGAGCGGCTGATTAGATTCATGAACTGCAGAATTGACTTTCTCCCCGGGTTCAGCTGTCAGGTGCATTTTAGAAATGACCACTCTTCCCTTACAAACAGGCAAGAATGGGAAAGAATGTCCTTCACAAGTGAGGTTGGGACTATCTAGGAAACCAGAAGGCACTGCTTCTGGTTTCACAAGCACATCTTAGCATGAGAAAAATGAAGGAAATGCTAAAAAATTCCTAAACATAGAAGGAAAGTCTAAGGTTTCAGTTTAAGGTAATGATCTTCTGCACTTTTACCTTAGTCATTTGACTGAGCTCACAGATATTAAAAAATATGCAAACTTTGATCTTTTTTTGAACAGGTGAGGTGGGAAAGTCATGTCACCTCTAAGTCTGTGAGCTAACTCCTGCCACTGAAGGTAGCCTAATGTCTGAATCGTTTCTTATCTTGAGGACAGAAACATCCCTGGTGAATATGTCGGCCTTTTGAATGTAAAAGATAATATCAGCTTCCCAGCTAGGGAATGCATCCAGGTTATTCCTACCCTGGAACAAACCCCACACCAACTTCATATTTTGTTATGGGTAAGCACCTCCTGTGTTATCCGCCTTACTGGGGAAATCTGAGGATAAAACTCTATTCTAATAAGAACAGGTGCTAAATCATCAAAGGGTTTGGTAGATACTTAGTCTAGGACTTGGCAAAAATGCCATTTCCACAATGTGAAGTAGATCCAAATAAAGTGGGACCATGTGGGAGATCACAAGCAACTCGATGGTTTGCAATAGCTACCTCCATAAGAGCTGCTTCTGTCCTTTTCCCAGAAAAGCTCAGGATGAAAGTCTGACCACAGATGCAACACTGTCTCTCTCTCTTTCCTTTAGCTCTTGCTGTTTCTCCTTATAGCATTGCATTGCAAACCTTTAGTGGCTGCCTTCATGCTTTTTTTCATTCTTTGAAGATGTTGCATGGGGAGGAGAATCAGAGCATCATTTGTCAGTCTTGAGCTTTCTTTCATAGGGTTTGCTTGCCTTCTGTTCCCAGAATATTCACTGTTGAATAGCAGAATGAAATCCTTACTTAGTGTGATCTGCCCATGTCTGATAGTAGAGAACTGATCTTTTTTTCAGACAGGTGAGCTTAAGGCTTTTGTCATTTACCAGACCACTTCTTATCCCTACTGATAGGCCACAGTGTGTGCTACAGAGATGAAGCCATATCATCTTCTGCAGACAAGTGGAGCCAAAGTAATTTCTAGATAAATAGCACAAGAAAAAACACTAATTAAGAAACTCTCAAATTTCTGTATTTAATACCTATGCAATACCTATTTAATATCTATCTAGTGAGCTTATATGATGTTTACATTGAATATTTTAAACACCTATAGATTAGAGACTTCACAATGGTAATCCTGAATCAAATTCCCTTTCAATTTTTTTTTTCTGATCTTCCCTTAAACACATTTAAATTGTTTGCATTCAAAGTTTCAGGGCCTGATGACACATTCCTAGAGGAACTTATTTTGACCTTTCCTCCTCCCAGTTTCATTTGAAGCTCTTTAATTTTTGTACCCGACTGGATGTACTTTTCTCTGATACATCTATTCAGCATTCACACAAGTACATGATAAGATTTCTTGTGTTGCAGAATTCAACAGATTATCGAGATCAGTAGTTCCTGATGGGCCTATCTTCCCTGAATTTGTCTAATTTCTTTTTGAGCCTATTTACATACTTCAAAGTTATCCTTATAGCATGTATGTACTGAGTGAGAAAGCTCTTCTGTTTGCTCTAAAAGTACCAATTTTTTCCTTGGTTCCTTTTGCTGGGAAGTTCCAAATACCTCATTTCTGTATTTTTCTTCTTTCTGTCTCTAGTGTTTTTATGGACCTCTGCTACAGTCTCCTGAGTCATCTTTACCCAGGCTGAAGAGTCCTAAATTATTAATTTTGCTTACTGAAGAAGCTACTCTGAATCTCTGATAGTCTGTGCATCTTCTCTACTCGTCTTCCCTCTTCCTCTTCTGTGGTCCTTCCAATAGATGTTTGCAATTGCATGTGGCATCAGAGAGCTGGGCAGAGAATTCGTGCATTCACCACATTCAATCACTGTCTCTAAAATTACAGACCACAAATGAATGTAAATAACTTAGGATTCAAGACCTGAAAGTACTGGACGTGTACTTATTTCATAATATCACTTCCTTATAAATGTATGTTCCGTAAGTGCATGTATGCTTTTCTTTTCTTTATACGTGCTGTCATCTTTCTTATTTTTTAGAGATAATATAATTACACTCTCCTGTTGGATCTTCCTGAATTGTTGAAGTTTTTTCACTTGCATTTCAGTTTAAAGTGACAAAGAAGTTCAAATGAGCATAAGGGATTTAGATGCTCAGTTTAAGGGCATCTCTGTCTTTGGGAAAAATCAATTCTTGATGATTTGATGAATTAAAAATGAGTTCCAATACATTTCCCTATCATGATTCAGCTACATCCCAGGCTAATAATAAAGGAAAGTTATCGCCTGCTAGTTCCTTGAAGGCATTCATGGATTTCAGCTCATTTTTAACCTGATAAATATTCACATTACAAAATCTGTATAAATTTTTCCTGGCACTTGGAGTTTCTTATCATTCTTACCTGAATTATCTTTAGGGAGACAAACTTGAGTGTAGATTCCCTGCATCTTAGGGTGGCACTTTGAAACTTCAGTACATACTGTGGAATGTCCACAACTGGCTATTACTCTCTTCAAGGTCTACAGACTATGCTCCAGTGAGAGGAGACTGTGATTTACCACATAAATTATCATGACAAATCTACAGCCTTATGAATAATACATAGGAAGGATGGGATGGGATATCTGTTGTTATTTCTGTGGATGTTACTAGTAACCTGTAAAGTCACACCTCTGGGGATGCTGTTCTGAAGAAGCATGATGCTAAGGTTGCAGAGCATCTTGCTTGGCATGTAGAATTGCTGTTTATAATGCAGGTTGAATTTGCCAGCACATGCACAGTTTAAAAAAATAAAACTAACTGTAGAGACAGAAGTAGAAACAGCCTTCGTGCTGGGAGGAAGAAGGAAAAATGATGATACCATAACATGCTTCTTGGCAAATAATCATTTAGGAGATATTAAGAAAATAAGTGCAATATGACATGGAAGTGATCGATTTTTTTTGTTTAGTTTTGCCCTAAGGGGAATGTCTTTTATTCAGCCATGCGGTTGAATAAAATATGAACCACCCAGTTTTGCTTTGTACTTCTGTGTTTTTATTAAAATGTTCAAGGTTTAAAACTTCATAAATTGGTAAAGGAAAAAAATGAATCTAGGGATGGCAGTGTTTCAATCCAATCTGTACAATAGCAAGAGTAACACCAGGACTGCAGGAACACATTTGTTTAAGCTCGTATTGCTGTGACAGAGAGGTTCTACTCAAAAAGTCCATGACCCCACTGCATCCCAAACTTATTGCATGACCTTGCCTCAGTATTGTCTATATCTCGTTGCTCTGAATCTTCGTTTTTATTCAAACTGGGCTGTTTACTAATATGGGTGTGTGATTGCTGTAACTAGAGGGAGCCTCTTAAATCAGGGTCTGACATGGGATTTACTTTTTGGAGCAGATAAAAGTATAGTGCTTTCTGGTCAGTTCTCTTCTGCTCTTTATAGGTGAAAACACTCTGGATTTAGATATACATGGGACTAATGTGATGGAGAAGATTATTAACGTTTTGTGTTGAATCATTAAAACTGTATTTCTCTTTGTGACTGTTGAGTAAAAAATAGACGGAGTGAACACAACACTTGAGTTCTTGACAAATTTCATTCTAGCTATTTGTTGTGACATTACCAATCAGAAGATGTGTGCATAGAACATATAAATAGATATTTAAAAATTAGGAAAATATAGGTGGTCGAAAGTCATTAGTTAATCCCTTTTTCTTTCTCTCCAACAAAAGTAATGAGATTGGCTTTGGTATTAAAAGATCATTCTGGTTGGAAAAGACCTTAGTAGGTCATCTAGCCTAACTTCCCTCTCAAAAAGCAACATCAGCCCAAATGTTGTAGAATTTTATTCTTGCGAGGCTACGTGATGATTTTAAGAAAAAAATCAAACCTTGATTCCTTCTCTGGTATTCCATGACTTGTCACCCATACTGATCGAGAAGGAACCTGAAGTCTTCCTGCCACTTTAGGCTAGGCTGACATCACAGAGCTCACAAATGTTCTATCTTAAGCTTAAATGTGTTGGTGCCCCAGAAAGACACCGTGAAAGGTAGTACTCAGCCCTTTTCTGTTCTGAAGAATTTTATTTTGTGAGAGTTTAAATCTCCTCCAACCACAGAATAAAACCTTTGGACAATTTTAGCATCTCTCTCCAGGTTGTTCTGTAGGGAAGAGAGGTCCTTATTGGACCTTTGACATCAAGTTGTCTGGCAAAGCCTAAGCACATAATTAACCTGAGCAAAACAATGGGGGGCACACATTACATTCTGATGTGTGTGGGTAAGATCATGATCAGATTAAATCAAAACAATAAATGGACCCATCCAGATATCCACATCTCTACTTTTTGCCCAACAGCAGCTGCTGAGAATAGTTTAATTCTGTTTGCAGTTTAATCACCAGCATGTTTACAAAGGGAGGACAGTATTTTCATGTATCTAGCAAGTAAATTTATCAAAGACAAATGTAAGTTCAGAAACAGAGTCTGCTCACACCCAGGTTCAGCAGACAGGGTCAGGGGCATTAAAGGTATTAGAAGGATTAAATGTGCTAGCTGAGAGAAAGCTTTGAAGAGTTTCATTAAGATTGAGAGAGATGAATATTATTAAGCCTCATGATCATACATGTCATTTTGGGAGAGAGGGTATTAGAAATGGAAGCAAACATCATTAACAGCAACTAAAGGAACAGTTTCATCTGCATGCATAAATATTTTAGCCCTTGCTTTTCCTCTGGGTAGGTCGTTAAAGAAATGCTTGAGAAAAAAAATAATAAAAGAAAGAGGATGAAACATTCAGCCTAAAGGCGTTCAACTGGAAAAATGAGTGCAAGGTTAAGGAATGTAGGCAGAAACAAGAGTAAAGGGCCAGCCTTTGTTCACTTTGAAAGAAGTGCTAGGTTTGTGATGTTTGTACAAACAAGGAGCCTGGCTGTGCTGTATCAAGGCTGAAGGTTCTGAATGGCAGTATATAGATGAGATTTGTTACTGCCTTGTGACATACTTTAAACCAGCCTGCAGATACACCTGGACCACTGACTTTAATGTGTGATTGGGAGCAAAGCCTTGAGGATGTGATTTTTATAGATGATTGCCCAGAGATACCTCATCTGGACTTTTGCCTTTGAAAAGCACCAACAAGCTGGTTAAAGTGAGTAGAGATACAATCTGGAAAGTTTGGGCTTCTTACCACTTAACTCATGAGGACAACGCAGGGCAAGAAACCATCAAGTTGAAATTCTTTTTCAGAACTAGTAACAGAGATATCTCCCAGTAGCCTCCTTGATGCGTCAGAAAAGTCACTGTCTTGTCACTGTTCCAAAGCTTGAAAAGGATTGTCTTTGCTGTAGTAAAATGCAAATCAACTTGACCAGGCTTACATCCACAGCAAGGTCTCTTTTGGAAATGGCAATAAAACGTTTTGCAAGAACCACCTTCTCTTTTCCCTGTCACGAATGAATATCAGTTGAGAGTGATGCTGCTCTATCTGTAAAGTCAAAGCTGGCAGGTAATTTATCACCTTACATTAAGTTGACTCATTAGAAACTATGGAGGCTAGACATTCGTATCTTTCCTGTTACTCTCATTTCACAAAGCTTCCTGTCCCTCTGCTTTGTCCTTTGTTGCTAAATTGCAATTATCATGGATCTTTGATCTCTTCACCTGCAGGTGACCCACTCATCCGTCACTACGGAGATTATTTAGGCAGTAAAAATCCAAGACTTTCTGCAGATTAAAATAACCTTTAAGGCTTTCACCTGATTGTAGAACAGCCATACAGGTTGCATCAGGAGGCTGGAGGTGACATTGCCAGCTCGAAGCAGTAAATGATCTTTGCTGATTTAAAAATCAGATTTGATTTCAAGTAGTACGTGTTTGTGGCTTATACAAAATTTTCCTTTCCAGCTTTTGTTCACGTCTTCTTTGTTCTTTTATTGTAAATGGCAGCAATTGAATGGCCAGACATTATCATTCTATAGGAAATGCTAAAAATCACAAATAACCTGTACCTCAAGTTGGTTTGTTAGAAATGGACATGTAAGTGGACAGTTTCTGTCATTTTGTCCTAGTCAGCTGGAATGTGTGCAGTGTATCCAGAGCTTTCAGCTGGATTTGCTGTACGTGGACTGAATAGCTTGACAGCATGAAGATGGTATGTCTATTCAGCATTTCCTAACACCATGGTACTTATTAGAGATCTGGGGTACAACTGATTTGGAAAGTTGCTGTGAACCTATCAAGGTTTTTCTGGATGTGAATGAGACCTGTTAAAGCTGTAGTGCAGGCTGAGTATACAGAAAGGCCAGAGAAAAGTAGAGAAAAATCCACTTGAGCTCATTTCTACAGTGAAAAAATATAACTTGCCTTGAATAATGACTATTTCTTCCCTCAATATCAGCTTCAACAATTCCATTTTGAGTTCAATTTCATTTATCAAAATTCATTTTTACTTGAGGAGAGTTGTGTTTCGATCTACAACTTAGAAAAGAATAACAAAGAATCCAGCACTGAATTCTGCTGTCTTACAGATGCTAAAATGGTCAGAGAGCACAATTCCATCCTTTTGAGAGATTTTTTAATTTATTTTTTCTTTCTTGTTTTTATTTTATTTTTTTAATTTTTCAACTTAAACTTCATTTTTGAGAGAGCAATACACAGCGGTAACTCTTCAAAATTTTAATTGAACATGAAAGTTGCTATTTGTTCACACTTCACCATTGAAAGGGGCAAAAGGGAGGCAGATCAGAAATTACCATGTTTACGACGCATTGCTAATGAATGTGAAATGCCATCCTCTAGCAATTTTCTTAAGCTCCGTGCTTAGTCTTGGCCATTTATAAGTTCTTCCATGGAATGAGTCCTGCACTACTGTAGTGCTAGCACCAGCCATGTTTATTCTGCAATTTACACTGAGGTATCTCAGATATTTGAAAACCTGGAATTTCCAAATGCAAACATTTTGTGCCTGGATCTGAGTAACATTCATATTTGGGAAGAAAGGGGAATGGTTATGATAACAGCATGCAATTGTACAGGAATCTGTACCCAGAGTTGTACGTTTGATTATTTACAGGGAAAATCCAGCCCTATTATCTTATAAGTGCCCACTGGATTTGATGAGGATTAATACAAATCAAGCATATGCAAACAGTAGTGCTTATAGCTGTAGGAGTGTTCTAAAGCAGTATGGTTGGAAGAAACTACTTCTAAAGTAGCAATCTACAGAGGTCTAGGCTCAATTACTAAGGCTACAGTAAGTCCTAAGCATTACCTCCTCACTTTAAAGCCCCTAAAGCTGAAGAATTCATAACTTCTGGTGTAGGAGTGGAGTACCTTTATGAAGGATGTTGTGCCACTGCAGCTGAACCCCATCTTCATTGAAGTCATTGCAGTGCTGGCTTTGGACCTGAAGCCTCTTTCTGCTTCAGGAATCATTGATATTCATATAACTGGACAGTCACCAGTTTTCCATCAACTCCTTTAGCTGTCCCACCGCAAAAGGATGTAAGTACCAGTGGCAGCACAAGGCTGAGGGTTAAGGCTTGCACATGTTGAATGGGAAGCTAAAATTAAAAAGACAGTGATTGTCTTCTAAACTGTGGCACACTTGATGTTCTTCTCATTATATAGTGTTGAATTTGGAGTAGTCATGAACTTCTGATCCCCCCCAGTCCAGAGCATTGCTACTGTTACGAGCTCTGGAAACAAGTGTGGATGTGGGTAGGGACCTGGAGAAGACTGACTTGCCTCTGTGTGTTGCCTGCAAACTCTGTTCAAGAACACGTATCTACTGGGCTCCTGTTAGAAAGGCTTGTCAGAGGTGACAATGAAAATTTCACACTTTGCTTGGCAGTGCATCTCATGGCTATTACCCTTTTGGAAATGGGACATGTACAAGAATGAAGCAGCTGTTATTTTCTTCTGAGGCAGATACTGTAAGGCACCTAGCATCAGCACAACTATTTAGGCCATTTGTGCTGAGCTGCACCGTCCGCACTGTAATAACACTTTGGGCAGCCTTATGCAGTAAGGGCTGCAATAAGGTGTGAAATAAAGATTTACTGGCATAACTTTCAAAATGCAGTCTCACAAAGGAGTTCATTACAGTTCCATTAAAGCTGTGGAGTTAACATTAAAACAGCCAAGAAATGAAAAGAAAAAAAAAAATTAAGGCTCCTGCAGTGGCATTAAGTCGGTCACACTGCACAACTAACATTTACTGTTTCTTGCTCTGGGTCAGATTGTACAACCGTCACTGTTGGCACAGTTGCCTGACTATAGGCATAGGACCTGCAGGTCTCGGAAGCTGTCAGCCCATAGGATTAGGAGCTCTGCCTAAGTGGAAGAGACTTTGTTCAGATTGGTGAACACCATCCATCTTTCACAGTCCCCAGCTCACAGTATGGCTGGAAGGTGTGGAGTGCAAGGAACTTAATTGGGTCAAACATTTCAATTTGTATCAGAAAGCCATTTAAAAAGGAAAACGCTGCTCGTGTATCTCTGAGGGCATCCACTTTGCTCCCGTCAGTGCTGGCTCTCCTATTGATTTCTAAGTGCTTTCAGTCTTGGCCTCCAGCAGATCTAAAGGGACATTTCTTTTTCAAGGAAGCCGTGATTTATTTTCACATAAACATCTTGATTTGTCTGAAGATATTGAGGAATTTTTATTAATATTGTTCTCGAAAATATTGTAGGGAAGATGTTTTGAAATGAAGAAAACATTGCTTTTGTATATTTTCTGAGCTGTGACACATTTTCAGAGCCAACATGCAGAAATGTCATCAGTTCACTGTAAAGATAGGTTGGAAGTTGATGGAAATAAACAGTTCTATGAATTCATTAAATCAATTTCTTCCCTAGCTTTCCATATGTATATATTTTCAAATGCAAAATTTTTATCCACAACTGGGATGGGAAACATTTTCCTTTTGCAGCAGATCTCATAAGATGGAAAAGCTGTTGGCAGACCGTCAAGTCTTTCCAGGATAAATAATAATCTCTGTGTCAAATTTCAAGAAACATCTGGAAATCTATTTTAAGCCATGCATCATCACTTTCCTGTTTTATTCTTCTGTATTTCTGCCTGTCTTTGCCACCCTAAAAATCTGAAAGATGAAGTCATTTAGATGTTCAAATGAATGTACAAACACAGCCATCAAATTTAGGCAACTTTATTCGCTTTATTAGCAAAGTTTTCAATATCAGTCTGTCTTCCTCGTCCTTCTGTAAAACCTCTCACAGGAGTAATAAGGAAACTAATCCCCATATATGAGAAACTAAAAGCATTTGCAGCAATATTTCTTACATAGGGAAAGCACGGGCTTATAGTCTAGGAGGGTTTGGATGTTTTCTGGTTCTGCCACAGGCTCTGGTTTTGTCTTTAGGCAGGTTCTGTGATCTCTGCTCCCTGCTGTTTTAGGAAAGTGACACATAGCTTTTGAGTTGCCTATTGATCTTTTAGATCTGTGACATAGGATTGGGGTGAACTGTGGGGAGTTAGTCTCTGACTTTAGGGGTGTCCCTAAGTCCCATGTGGATACATGACACAGTCACAAATATTGATTTTTATCTGCAACCTTCAGTGAAGGCTACAAAACTGAGGCCATAGACATTTAATGTATTCAAACTGCAGTGCTATGTGTAAGAGGATATGATTTAAGGTAATGCATTTTAACACAGCATTATACACTTGCCAAAATGATTTTCCTTATAGTTATAGTCCTGGTTTTAAATGACAGAACATCAAGACACATCTTGAATTAACTTGACTGAAAGCGTTTCTGTGATAAATAGCTGGTGCAATGGTGCGGGGTGCAACTGACCCAGGCTCTGCAATGATATCTTGTTTGCCTCGTGTCTTGAATATTACTGTGGATACTGTGGGGTGGTAAAGATGATGGCTTGAATCATGAATAATGTTTTGGTCTGGGCGTTGCATATCTATGTGCAGATGAACAAGAGGGAGGAAGAATCCTCATAGCTGGATATAGATGATATTTGGGGCTGGTGGTAGAAAGACAACTTGGATTCATAGATATTCCAAGTTGTAAGGGACCCATAAAGATTATGGGCTCCATCCAACTCCTGGCTCCACAATAGAGATGGTGCCTCCAGACTTTGACACTTTGTAAAGGGAGAAGGCAGCTGTCCTATATGGTACCAGTTGCTCCAGTAACATGATAGGAGTCTCTGGGAGGCACATTCCCCACATTCTGAGTGAGAGGGACAGAATTTGGTGGGGGAGTGGCTGAGTGGCTGCCTTGCCTGGCAGCTCTCTGCATTCAACCTGAGCTATGCCAGGGAGTTCAGTTTCAGAGGAAAACTTCCCTTGAAGCACTGCTTCACCAGAATGTTCTTTTCAGGTGTAGCATCAGGGCTGGGACCATGGTGTTCATGTACCCCTTCCACAGGGTAGAGAAGCCTGCCTTCAGCACAATCCTTTTCAAATCAACAGCCCTTAGAGAACGCAAGGAAATCCAAGGAAATATTAATTACAACCAAAAGTACAAATGCAGCAGTCAAATCTTTAGGAAGAAGTGATTTATCTGACTAAGCAGCATTATTAATTATCAGTTTATCAGTGGCTTGACATAAAATACGTAATTATATTGGTGAATCATTTAATAATTAGGGCACAAGTTAATTGCCATCAATCACCAGCTGAATAAAATCTCCATGAAGCAAACAATGGCACCCCAGTGGAGAGGCAATTTTAGCATATTTCTTCAATTAATAAAACCAACATAATTACAGTGGTCGACAAGTGTGCATGTGATTATGAGAAGGAATGAGTAAAAAGAGTTTTGACGAACTAGTGGCAGTAAATCATCAAGACTCAATGATTTCCTAAAATACTTTTGTATTGAAAAAAAAACACAGTCTGAAAAAATTAAAAAGAAAGGAACGTATCAAAAATAGGACTGGAATAGAAATGAATGGATGTTACTGAGTTATTCTCAGCACACCTGTGGGGAAATGAATGAATAACTGCTTCTAGAGAGTTGCTTGTTTATTTTGGGGGGGGGGAAGGGGAAGATCTTGTTAGTCTTTTTCTTAATGATATTGCAACTCATTGTCTGGATAGGGAATTTGGGCACTGAACCACTCCAAAAATGGATGGTACTGCCAAGAAGAATTCTGAATTAACTGCTTTCTGCCACTCAGCCCCATCTTCTCATATGACAGTTTCTAAAAATTGAATGCATAGGAATCTTTCCCTCCTAGGTTTTGAATCTTGATTTTATTTATTTATTTTTTTAATTTTGTTTGGCTTAGTGAAGTACTTAAAAAATGATAGCTGAAGCATAAAATATGGGACTCCAAGAGCTGAGAATAAGAAAGCAATCACACGTGTTGCCAGCTTGTCAGTAGGTGCAGGGACTGTAACATAGAACACACCAGGAAGTGGTGCTCCTCCAGTCACGGCTCTGTGTCACATCTAATTCCCTGAGTCCCCACTGTCCTTGGTTTTAACTGACAAGAGGTGATGTCACAGCCGGGTAAACTCAGACAAACTGGCTATTCAGAAGAGATTAGCAGAGAATTCAGTTTGTTTTCTTTCCAGTGGTTACACCTCCATTATGAATAAGTAGCAAACAAAGGAAAATTATTTAGATTTATTCAATTTATTTTTCAGTAATTAAAGTGAGAATGAGACCACTTTCACCTGTACTCAATAGGAGAAGCAGGCAACAGAGAAGCCCTGTAGGCTCATGGTAGTCCTTTGGAAGAGTCTGTTTTTATTCTGAATGCAGAATATGGCGAGGCAGCTTATAAAGCTCAGTCAAGTGTTTGCACACATGGAGTGAACCCAGGGAGGAGAATCCAGATTAAGTGAAATGGGACGGATTTTCATAGAATTGTTAAGATTGGAAAAGACCACTGAAATCATCTAGTCCAACTTCAGCCCACCCCCAGCATGTCCCTCAGTGCCACATCTACACATTCTCTGAATACCACCAGGGACAGTGACTCCACCATCCACCACCACAGCCCAGGCTATCTTCCCACTGTTGGCACTCGTTGTATAAAGATCTGTACAAATACAGGATTGGAGATCACACAGAGTCAAAGTAAGAACACTCTCTTTTGAGAGGAATTGTCTGTGGCACTCTGTCACCATGCTGGGACTACAGCACCACACTTCTGCCATGTCCAAGGTGCCTTCCAGTACCTATGCAATGTGAAAAGCTTCTTAGTATGAGTGGAGGTCACAGAATCCATCATTATTAATTGGACTGTTCTTGGGTAATCTTTTAATTTTCCTCAGCTTTGTGCAAAGGTACAGAATAGGAGAAACAGAAGGAAAGAAACTACAGCGGTTATAGAGCCTCAGTCCAATTAGACTACTTTTTGATATTTTAGATAGCAGAGATTAATGTGAAATGTAGATAGAATATTAATCATCCAAAATTGGCCTTAACATTTAAATCAGAGTCCTAAAAACCCAGCTGGGTCAACTTGTTTCAGATAAGAACTTTCCTTATAAAAATCCTCAGCCATTTTCAAAGCTGTCCCTTAGCAGAGGTGATGGTATACATTCATCTGTGAGGACTGGAAGTCTTAGGAACCACTGGCTGGTAGGTGTTCCATCACTCTCTTCTCAGGCAGAACTTGTCCTTTTGTCACTGACATTAATAACAATAACCATTATATTAATTACAGTCATTAATTGTTAAAGTGTCCTAAACATTGTCATTTTATGATGACAGAAAAGATCAATTTGAGTGGGTTGGACTGTTCACTCTTAGATGACATGTGGGTGAGCAGTGATGTTACTGTGACACATGGAGTGGTGGGTTAGGATTCCTTGGCTCACTTGAAGATATCTTGAGCAGAGTGTGAAAAAAAAATGAGGAACAATTTGTCCCTAGGTGGCAGCATGGATGAATGGGCTAAGGGTTAGTACTGTACTTGGTGTGAGGAATGGCATGGAAACCATGCAGGGAAAATAGAGATTTGTAGTTAAACTGGAAGGATGTATTGAGAGGGAACCCAAAAGCTCCTGTCCTGAAACTGTGCCTAACAGCTTGAGTGATGGAATACAATTATTATTATTGATCTGAGGCTAATGTTGAGTGAGGAGATGCTGTAAAAGTGCTGGAGAACAAAAATGGGAACATAATTTGGAAAAGGAAATAATACGCAATTCAACAATGTGATAGTAAGGTGCTCTGCTTGGCCTGAATGATGTGGAGTGCAAATGCAAAGAAGAAAATAGGCAGGTACTATTTCTAGGGTAGTGGGAGAAAGGATAAAAAATAAAGCAGTTTCAGACCATGAAAATAATACAGATCTCATTGTGAGACATAGATTAGGGAGGTTTCCTGCAGGATGTTTGTATAACCATCCTTGGGAATCAGTAAGGCCTCATTGTGTTGTCAGGTTTTTAGTTTGGAAACCATATTTTGTGTGGTGCAGCCTAGAGAAGTGATAACCAAAGGCAGGCATGTGCATGGCAATCTACTAGACAGAAGAAGGGAGAAAATTGCTCCCCCCATTCCTTGTGAAAAGGACAAGATGCAGTGAGCTTAAATTGTAGATAGATATTTCTGTTAGACACCAAGAAGTGCTTTCTAGCAGTAAGTTAGTCTTGCACTGGAAATAACTGCTAGGGGAGCTTGATGATTTACCATCGCTGAGGCCTTCAAGAATGATGAGTGCACTGAGACCTGATGGGCAGTGCAGAGGCATCAACAGAGCTCAGGGAGAGTGTGAAGCTCACTCAGAGTGCCTCTCTCCCTCTTCCTCCATGATTCAGTGATCCAGCACAACTCTGAATTTGGAAGGTGGTGGGAGAAACTTGTTCCTGCAAAGCTTCTGGTCCATGTTTTGCATATCTAAAAGCTACAGCTCAGCTCTTGAATGTTTATTCCAGAGTTGAACTCCTGAAGCTTTCTTAGTGTGGCAAAGCTTCATCAAGCACCCATGCATGTAGGTGGGAAAATTAGCTAGCTAATTAACTGGCATTCACAAATGGGTTGAAGAGAGAACAGAAATCAGCCACTTTGGAAGAGCAGAGAGATTCAGACTTGCATTAAAACCTCCACTGAGACTATTTCATCAGTGTCAGCACAGGGCAGAACAGGCCCATTGGAGGCAGCCTGTGTGGAACACTTTGATTTGTGTTTTTTTTTCCAGAGCAGAAGCCAGAAATGTCTGAATCGAACATGCAAACTTGTCTGAGAGCCCTACAGACACACTTATTCAGAGAAGAGTATCCACACCCCATCAACCCCTCATTCAGCTACATGCAGGAAGAAAGTCATAGGGAGGAAAAAAAGCTATGGATCCGGGGTCATCAGATCAACTCCTTGTCAATCTGAAATATAATCAGCTTTATTCTTAGAGGCATGCTCATCTGTCATTCAGGTTTTGTGTTCAGAGGATGGCAATTAAGAGCTATTAATGTGAGAAAATCATTGATCCAATCACTGTTTGTGCATGATTTGCACAGGCATTAACCTAGTCTGGCTTGCTCCATGAGCATGATTCAGTTATGCAGATAATAATAATGATGGTAACGACAGTAAAAATAGTGAGCACTTATTTCTTGAGCAATGTATGTATCTATTTATAAAGACACATTGCACTATGTTAAAAATGTTTGAGAAATTACATTTTTTGCTTTGTGAAATTCTGAATTAGTTTTTATTTCACAGACATAAGCAAGTGACTCTTTTTATCCTGCTTTCAGGATAAAAATTTCAATTCCTCCATATTGTTTTTCTACTTCTGTAGGCTTGAAAGAACAAAACAAGAAGAACTTTTTTCCTTTATTTCTCAAGGTTCTTTTTCCAGCTGTTTCTTAGAGGAAAATGTTCTTGAGAGATGCTACTATCAAAAAGAAGCAAAGCAGTATGAAATCACGAGAAAATAATAATAATAATAGTAATTTTAAGGGAAGGTAAAAACTAGACAAGATGTAATAAAGACTTGTGTCAATTAAAATTCTTAGAAAAAATAGAATTAGCCTTATACCTTCCAGATTTGAGTTCTCCTTTATATGCTTAAGGATTGGAAGAATTTCATGCTATTTCTTATGGGACTGAATAGCAGTCTGCAAATCTGTTATTCTGTCCTGATTTAAGATCAGAAGATGATACCAAATCCAGCTGACACTGCAGAACTAGGCCAGCAGTGTACTAAAATGTTATTTGGTGATGAAACAACACCTGATCTGTAAAAATATCAAAACTAAAGCTCTCCACCCTCCCTGCACCTGTGATTTAATATCTGTTTAAGTGTTTCCCTACTTTCTCTTCATCCCTTAAAATATCCTTTCCCTAAACTCGTAACCTATGATTAGACCCCAGGCTTAAAATTTTGCAGATGCTTCTGTGCTTTACTGAACTGAAGCCATAATGAGCATTTGACATCTAGGACTATTTCTGCAGTTAATAACAATATGTGATATGGCATAGGAACTTTCATATCCATCTTGCTAGGATAGAAGACAAAGCAAGCTCAGGGGAAAGAAATCATAACGCAGTAATATCTTAGAGAGTGGTAGAAAAAAGCAATGAAAAATAGTGACACAGCTAATGCCTCTTTGTGCAATTATTCCCACTTTTATAAGTTTGCCCCAATGTGAAAGTTTTCTCCTTTAAAATGGGCTGGCAAAGATAATCTATTAATTCAACAGCACTGGAAAGTTAACATTTTTTCCCTTCATTAGCAAGTTCAAAATTGCATTTTATTTCCATTTTGATGAGATTTTTATGAGTTAGAAGAGATGAAGTTGAACCCCAGGAGCTTAATGGACCCAGAAAGATCGCAGATACAGGATTGAATTCAATGAACCGTGAGGAGTTTAGTAAATTAATTAAATTTAAGAAAATAATGATTTTTTTTGTCTGCTGGATTAAAAATGCTAAAATGCAATGAAAAGTTAATTTAATGCTAAAACTTTTTCCCTAAACTTATTTTGCATTGATAATAAATAATTTCTGCAAATCTTAAACAGGCAGAAAAGACTTTTAGAATAATAATTATTAAACTATTTCCTGATTCCCTACTGTATCCTGAAATCATTTCAATCTAAAAGCTGTCATTTAGAAATATGAGTAGCCCATTTTGGGGTGTCTGTAGGGCTTTTCAGACCCACATCACCTCTGCAACTCTTTGCTTGTTCATGTTGCTAGAGCAGCTCAACTGGTAAGAAGTGGCTGCTCACCTCCTGATGTTTGGAGCTCAATATGTTCACTTGTCAGCATGGGAATGGCATCAAGCTGTGTGAGGGGAGGTTTAGGTTGGATATTTGGAAAAATTTCCTCTCAGATAGAGGAAAGGATAGTGGTCAGGCACTGGCACAGGCTGCCCAGGGATGTGGTGCAGTCACCATCCCCGGAGATACTCAAGAAATGTGGAGATGTGGCACTGAGAGATATGGTTTAGTGGGCAATATTGATGGTAGGTGGACAGGTGATCATGGGGATCGTTTCCAACCTTAATGATTCTGTGATTCTATGTCTGTAAGGCAAAGCCCTGAGGTTATGAAGTAAAAGACTTTATAGGGACAGGAACTCTTTACTCCCTTTCCAAGTGAAAAGGATGAAGGATTTCAGTTTGCTTATTAAACTGGTAGCATGGTTTGTTACATCCTGGCATAAGGTACTTCTGTGTTTGGCTCCTCTCAGTTACCCCTTTGCAGCACTTACACTGAATGGCAGGCTCAAGAAAAATACTATCTCTAGAACTGTCTTCATGCACTTTTTGAAGACTTAACAGCCAAAATAATACAAAACCCCAAACCCAGAGATTGATCCTTTTTTTTTTTTTTTTTTTTTTTCCTGTTTTCTTTTTACAAACCTTGTCAGTGGCATTAAAGATCCAGCTCTTCCTATGTCAGTGTTCTGTGTGGTACTGAAGCAGACACAGACAATTTCAGCGATCTAGCAGGGGGTGTTGGTGTCACCATGAAAACAGTGTGATTAGAAAAGCAAAATCAAGTCAACTTCTCTTTCTGTTTTACATACCACTGGAAAGAGTGACGTTTCAGAAGTCTGATATTATTAATGATGTGACAGATTCAGATGTAGCCATTGGAGGAGTATGACTTTATCCTGCATTCAAAGACAATGCATGAATTTTCTTTAATGATTGGCTTTGTTCTGTGATTAATGACCTGCCACTCAAGAGCAGCTAAACAGTCATCAAGGCATGGCATCCCATGAAAAAATTGATCAGTGATTGAGAACTGGTGTGACTGAAAACAGAGGGGAAACTTCCTAACACCTATCACCAGAAGTATGAGTTGAAATCAATCAAGTGATTTCTTCAGCACAGGTTGAAGATCTTCGCTGAGCAGGATTGAATCTATCTGTGGTTAAAAACAAGTAATAGGTTTAGGATTTCAGTCTGTGGGATTCTGTAGAGTTTACTTTTTGTAAAGTCCATCATGAGATAGCTGGAAATGGATCAAAGCAATTGGGTTTCAATCTGTTTCGAATGAGAGGAGAAAAAGCAGGAAAAAGGTGCAAATAGCGTTAATATAGTTGTCTTTGTTGATAATAAACAAAATTAATCTTTTTGTATCTTGTTTCCATGATGGTGTTATAACCATGAAATTATTCCCCTGAATAATCATATTAAAAAAGCCATCTAATATCTTACATAGAATCATTATTTAATTGCTGTAAAGAGCTTTGAAGCACTGTGTGACAGTTTGAAGAATATTTCTGGGCTCAGTTTATGAACTCTTTGATAGTGGGAAATCACTATGTAAATCCCCCTTCTTATGTAAAAGAATGTGGGGCTTCTCTTTTTTCTTTCATATTCCTTCCTGTTGAGCCAAAACTGTAGCGAAATAATAGGGCTACTACAAGACTTGTAGAGAGAATGCTGAAAGTCATCCATTAAAATGAAGCTTGCTAGGTAAGCTAGGTAATACCTCAGTTCAAGATGAACCATTATTTCAAGTCTGTTCTCTCAAGGGAGGCAGAAGAAACTAGACAGTGAATCAGATACTGAGAAATGTTGACCACTCAATAAGGCTTGTCAGGGAATGCCCTGACTATGGAGATTAGAGGTTATAAATGTTCTGTCACCGGATATGCTGAGAAGGTCTGAGCAGAGAAGGACAGTCAGAAGAACAGTCATACACTCCTGTTCAGAACTGAGTGGTTTCCTTGATCCCTTGTAGAGAACTAATATCCAAAAAACTCTTATAGCATACCTCATGATGGCTGAAAAGCAAGCAGGTTAAATACACAGAAACACACCATTAGTCTTAGAAGAAGTCTGTTTTCTTGTATTAGCTAAAGGAAACAGTTACTGAAGTGTCTGTATGCTTGTACTAATGTGTGTCATCCAACTAGATCAACTCAGAACAAATAGAATCTGGAAAAGATTTCCTTTACAGTTTAGGAGTCTAAATGAGGCTGCTTGGCCATCAGGTCCCATTTAAATGAAGGACTAAATGGAGAAAGTCCAGAAAATGCAATAAAAGTGACAAGAGAAGAACCAGAATTACTTCCTAGTCAGGAAAAAATGGAGGTTAAATGATCATGGGGTCAGCTGAATGAGTTCCTTGATTGTGGAGCGTTAATAGGGGCTATAACACAAGTGTATTAAGTTCTGCTATTACACACCCTCACAAAAGTGGTTTGAAGTCATGTCACAAAATGAATGGGAGAGTTTCTTTTTGCCATGATGCTGGGCTGGCTTCCTCAATCTTTGCAGATTGAGCAGGTCTGTTTTCTTGGTGTGTAAAAACTTCCAAAGGATACTGTCACAGAATCATAGAATCATTTGAGCTTGAAGAAACCCTTAAGTGCATCTCCCCTGCAATGAACAGGGACACCTACAGATAGAAAAGGATGCTCAGAGTACCATTCAGTCTGACCCTGAATATCTCAGCTGCAATATTACCACAAGACACTTGGTTTTTGGTCAGTACAACAGCCACGTGAAAAAATTGCATTCATTCCCATTCAGGTAAAGCTGGAAAAGAGACTAGCATGTGTGTTTCACATAGCATTCTAATATGCCCTGTCCTGCCTTTTGAACATTTACCAGCAATTCTATTTATACTGCAGTCATAGAGGTTGTGCTCTGTTTCTTCTTCTGCTTTTATTTTCCACATGAAATACAGGAAAGAAATTTTCTGAAGCCATTTACTTATTTTCAAATGTACCACTATCTTCCTGCAGAGTGAGAAGTAATGGTTAGAAACTCCAATAGGCTATTATCAAACTGATGCTGAGAATAAAATGTGTTGGATAAAGCTTTGATGGAGTCCTGAAAGCAGCTGTAACTATTTGTAGTTTAGAATTACACCTGCAGATTACCCAGATCTCTGAGTATGTTACAATATATACCTTGACCCCTGCCACTCACTGAGTTGGGCTTCTGTACCAGTAAGCAAGATTTTGCATTGAAAAAACAAGCCTGGCTCTCATTAGAGTCACTATGAATTTGATGAGTCTGGCATTTGGTTTAAAGTCTATATATAAAGAAAGCAATGGATTAATCATTGTCCCATTACACTAGTGGTCCATTGGATGAGGGAAGGAGTACAAAGATCCCTGCAGCGTGACACACATCACATTGTCTAACACATGATCAGTAGGAACAAGCTATAGCTAAAGCTCAAGATCTTGCCCTTATTTTCTTTTTATGGATTTTATTCTTGGGCTGTTCACTCAAAGCAAACAGCTGCCATGCTCTGGGGCTATCCCTTTCTGCCCTTGCTGGGAGTACAAAACACTCACACCTTCTACAAAGGAGAGGGAATCACAACATATATGCTTTGTATGTGGTAGTTGCTCCTGAGCCTGAAATTTGTCTTGGGACAGAGCAGAAGGTGTTTGGTACACAGAAACCATTGCGATGGGGAGTCAGAGAGGGGTCTCAAATAGTTTAATCACCCATAAAGGGAGAGAGAGGGACATCACTTATTTGCAGAACGTATTTGCCACTGGAGCCACTGCCAGTACTGGGTGGTGCTTGTGGTGACCTGTGTTAGGGTAAGAAGATATTTATTAGAGGTGAGTAAGCAAGACAGGGCCATCCCTTTTCTCCCCGTATTCCTGCATCCCCATGGCACTCTCAGGGAATAACATAGAGCTGGAAACTCATGTCCTGAGGCTGGAGGGACCACGCCTGTCCTTGGGCAGTGAGGAAGTGGACCCTGAGGAGAGGGAAATGAGCTGTTAAGTTACATGCAACACATTTGATGCTTCTCTTTATATTCCATACCCCAGTGCATTATCCAAAGTAATTTAAGTGTCTCAAGCTCTAGTGCTCCCATCACTTTCCCTGGCATGTTATTTTGCAGGCTAACTCATCTTACTATTTGCATTTTTTTTTCATGTGAAATTTGTGAACGATTATCCATCCATCCTAATCCTTTAATTTCACTGATTTATTATTATTATTATTTCTTTTTGTTTGTTTGTTTGTTTGTTTGTTGTTCTGCTACATGATCTCTTTTCCTTCTCATGTCTCCTGCCTCTCTTCCCAGCTCCTCTCCTATTCATTTATATTAACAGGACATGAAGTTGGGAGTTTTCAAAATATTTATTCAAAGGTAGAGTTCACTTGCCTAAAATTAAGTCTTGGTAATATATCCTGACTAGGACATCAATGTAAGTTAGAAAATCACCAATTGTTTGCAACTGGCTTCCTACATCTCTCTATTTACTTTCTTGTTCCTTACCACTTTGGTCATCTATGAAATAGTTTAGAAGTGAACTGAGAAAAAAATTCAGCAGATGTTGAGGCCATCGCTGTGTGACCCACATAAGTACAAGGATCCAAGTCAAACCAATTTGGTATTTGGCCAAGAAGCTCTTATCCTTTTTTTGTCTAAAAAGTTATTGTAGACGTCACCATCACACAGTGCAAGTGTATGAATTCAATCATCAGAGAAGCTACTGTTTTGGTAGGATTTAGATGAGAGTTTTAAAGGAAACAAAAATCAACATAGAAGCAAGTCTGCTTAGTTTTGGTATGCAGAATTTTAAAAGACTAAAGGAAGCAATCAAAGCAGTTCCTGGAAATTACAGAAATGATGTTGGGCAACAAGGACTGTTGATTTCACTACTGTTGTATGGAAATGAAGAGGCCTACGTGCTACCTGCAACAATTGAACAGATGGGTGTTATCTACAAAACCTAATGGTATACGAACACTTTTTATTTTATTCATTAGAATCCCTCGAAACACATCTTGCAGTGGATTTAGGAGGATGAGCATTTTGGACATATTATAACCTATGGGTTTAATAACTATAAGTTGTTTTCTCTGGCTGATTTAAAATATACTTATTCCATAAGAGTATAGTGGATGGTTTTAATTAACACCTCAACAAAAGCAGTTTTTCAGGTGGGAGGACTGAAATGTGAGCTGACAAAAGGAAATCTTTTCTGTGTTTGTTCTTCTCAGAGAAAATAATTTGTCACTGGAACTCAATGACACTAGACATCACCCATGAGAAGAATTTGATAGGATGAACAGTAATATTTTGACAACTTATAGACCTTCTATTGCAGTGCACAAAGATGTTAGGATATAAGTCTTCATACTTCGGGGCATAATATCTCTCATTAATGAAATCTTGGCCAGAGTTGTCTCTATATTATTTCAGTTTATATGGCTGTCCTAAAAGCTTCCTTTGAGGCTGTCCACCTTTCAGAAATAGAAAGTATTCCTCTTCTGAGCAAGGTGGCAACTTGCCTTTTGTTTAATCCGCATTTCCTTTGAAGAGATAAAAAATTAAACAGGATTTTTGTGCTGCCACCTAACCTACTCTACAGCCAGTTCTTCAGTATCCATGGGATATACGCATCACAGGTGACACCCCATTGAATACTGGGGATACTGTAAAGATACCCAGAAACGGGATAAACAAATAAGACCGCTCCAGGAAAAAAGGAAAAGGTTAGGGGATGACCTGCAAGGGATGAGCTCTGGGGAGAAAAACCTGGGTGTCCTGGTGGACAACAGGTTGCCCATGAGCCAGCAGTGTGCCCCTGTGGGCCATTGTTATCCTGGGGTGGATTAAAAAGGGTGTGGCCAGTAGGTCAATGGAGGTGATTGTCCCCATCTACTCTGCCATGGTAAGGCCACATTTAGAATAATATGTTCAGTTCTAGGCTTCCCTGTTAAAAAAAAAGACAAGAAGTTGTCCAGTGGAGCACCACAAAGGTGATAAAGGGCCCAGAGCATCTTCCATATGAGGAAAGGCTGAGTAACCTGTGTCTGTTTAGCCTGGGGAAAAGATGACTGAGATAGGATCAGGTTTATAAATATCTATAGGAGGTGGGAGGCAAATGGATGAGGCCAGGCTCTTTTCAGCGATTCACAGTAATAGGACAAGGAGTAATGGCCTAAAACTTGAACACAGGAAGTTCTATACTAACATGCAGAGGAACTTCTTTATGGTAAGGGTGATGGAGCACCAGAACAGGCTGCCCAGAGAGAATGTGGAGTCTCTTTCTATGGAGCTATTCAAGATTTGGCTGGATGCCTACCTGTGCCACCTATTGTAGGGTATCTGCTTTAGCAGGGGGGTTGGATTCAATGATCTCTTGAAGTCCTTTCCAACCCCCGTAATTCTGTGATTCTGTATCCTATTTGTATCTGTTCTCCTTCTTGACATGCTTTTTAGCTATTACTGTGACTCTGAAAGCTGTATCATGGATGGTATTTGGGGTGATTACAGGAAATGCTGAAGATAAAGTTTGTGAATAAAGCATCATGAAGAAAGCAAGGGATGATTGTGTGATTCTGAGGGTGCATCTCTGGGGAAGAAATAGCAGAAACTAACGTCCAGAACTGAATACCCCAACACATAAATCTCTGTGTAGCATTGATCTGCAAGAAGGTCATGGGGTCTGGTCTGTGAGGAACTTTTTCACTCAGGAAAGAAGCTTCCATAGCATGGAAGTTATGAAAGTGTGGCAGCACATCTCCACTTAGATCTGTAATGCTGTGAGACATTTTCATGCTTCTGGAATTATGCCTTGACATAAAATGTTAAACTGCAGGCTACCACACAAACATCTCACTGCTGCATGGATATTAGGAGCAGTTTGCCAGGACTGTGGAGGGCCCAAGGAAAATGTTGAAAAATAAATGCCATGCGGGGTGGGAATGAGTGAGCAGGATGTGGATTACTGAAACAAGAAGAAACACATTTATTTTTCCACTCTTGCTCAAAATAGAATAGGAAGAAGATTGAGGAACAGGCATTTATGAAAACAAGCTTCTGTGTGTGTAAAAGTTCTGCTTCTTCCTTCATGGATATGCATGTGAGGTTATACTGGCATATACAGTCAGCACCTGAATAAGATAGGGAATTTTTCCATTGCTCCAGAACAGATATAATAATTTGGGAAGTTTGTTTGAACAGAGATAAACCTTATTGAGATCACAAATCCTAAAGCAGTTTATTGGACCTTTGAACTCTGATCAATGTTAACGTTTTCTTACAAGTTCTTTACATTTCATGCCCACTGACTTACATACTTCTCATCAGAACTTCAACTGAATATGGTAATGCTCTCTCTCTTTGGTTCTCTATTCATTTAGAGTGTCCCGAGAGGGTCGTTAATGACCAATGATTGGAAGTTAAAAAATTTTGGGGCATAATGTGGAAGAGTTCACTCCTGTTTACAAGAGAAAGGTTAATAATAGGTATACAAAAAAGCAAGATTTGTAATGAAAAGTCATGTATTTTTAATAGAATTTTAAAAAACAGGCCAGAATCTGGGCAGTGAAAGCTTTCATTAAGCCTGACTCCCATACCAGTAGGCCAATGGTTACAATAATCTTACTTCTGAAAGAGCCTTATTATAACAATCACAGTAGTAACTCTCTTCCTGTGTGTTGTATCTGGATAAGAAATAACCTATTCTAAATTTATAGCAGCAGTCTATAGGCTTAATTAGGACTTGTGTTTCATTAGCCTGGTCTCTAACACCCACCTGGAGGAAGTTCTTGCCTCCGCATAGTGAAGGTTAAGGCTTACAGGCACAGCTTTGTTGTTGGACGCTGACACCATAATCCTTTTCTGCAGCAGGATAACCTCTATTCATGGCAGGTGAGCCACTTCAGTATCTTAGAAAGGCTGTACATGAGAATTTAAGTAAAGACAGGACAGCGCAAGTGAGCCTATATTTTCATATTAAGCCAACATTTTCTTGAAAGTCCATTTCAAATTTTTGGTAATGCAGGACAGGATGTAAAGGAGTACAGAAGCATAGATTCATGGTCATAACATTTGCAAATATAGAACAAACTGAAAACTGTAATTTTTAAAAATAGAAACTAGGGAGTCTATTGACTGATATCAGAACTTCTCTCTTTCTTCTTTCAGCTTGCTTATTTCCAGCTTCCCATCACAGAACAGTTCACTGTTACTCTGGCACTCAGGAGAGTTCTATTACTTCTATGGCTTAGTCAATGTAGTTCTTTCCTCATTATGTAAATAATATTAGTGCTTCTCTTGTCTTCCATTTTTAGATGGCAATTCTTTGGGTTTCCCTCCATGAAGCTGAGAATGAAGCGATTCTGACCCTGACTAGGACATACATTTTCTCCTTTATTGGTTTCTTGTGCAAGTACTTTTCCAGAACTTTCCCAAGATTTTTTGTCATGTCCTTTTACAAAAAACGCTGCATTATTACACTGCTTTTATATTAATTTTATAAAACTTAACGTTTACTGGTGAAAACATTCTTTTTCTATGTGTCTGTCAGCTCCATTTTTAAAAAAGCTTCTCTTAAATTACTAGGGAATCAACGGAATTTCTCTTCATGGGAAATAAAAGGACCAATCTTTTTCATATAGTGTTTTGGCTGCTTACAGGGATGACAGAGATGCAACTGTGTCAAAATCAAAATGGGACAACTGTTTCAAGGCAGAGTGCCATATCCAATGAGCCAGGCAGAAGTGAAGGAAAACTTAGTGGAAAATGCTGAGAGATTTCATACAGGAGGGCACAAGATATACAGATGTAGACTTACATCTGCAGATGTAAGGACTACCAGGCAACAAGACTCTGGGTTTTATGAAATATGTCTCCATTTTATTCTACAGTCATTCAACTTGTGCCTGATTGCAAATTGGTATTTTCAGTTATTGCCAGCAGAGAACAATGTGGGTATATGTTGTATCTTAGATAAATAAAATCTTTTTAGAATATAGTTTCATTTCCTTACTGCTACCTACTAGGAAATAGCAGTCCAAGGATGAAGCTCAACAGCTGTCCCTATGATCAGAAAGTGATTTTCATGAGGTTTGGAAGCAACATCAAGAGAAAACACTGATTCATGTTCAGCCTTGTAGCAGGTATACCAGGAGCCTAGATTGATAAGGAGCTAGGACTGGTAAATCATAATGTAAATAAAAGCACTATTTTTCATGCAGCTTATTTACAATGGCTTTAGTATGCTGCATTTCCAGGGAAATATATGTTCTTGTCAGGAAACTTCAGGGGAAGTAAATGAGTTTGAATCACATGAATAGGTTTAAATGCCATGGCTGGAATTTAGTAAACTATTTTGCACTATCTCTTCTTCTTCATTAAAAGTGGAACATTTTTCTCTGTCTCTTGACATACTTAATAATAAGGCTGGATTACCCAGTGGGACATTGGATAGGAGCAGCTTCTTTTAGCTTTTCTGAAAAATTTTGCACTTTAGCATTAATTCCTTATCACAAGTCAGAATCTGATTCTGAATCAATATGTAATGGAGTCTGGAGCCATGAATATTCTTTCTGGTTTCTATTTATCTGTGTATCTCATAGTTTATAACCCAACTATCATTGCAGGATCCAAGCAATTTCCACAAATAAATAAATATATTTAGTTCTTATGACGTTCCAAACTTCTTTTGATTTTGGGTCCAAATTCTGCTTTTAGGAAAAGCAAGAATATGGGATTAGTAAAATGTACTTCATTTATGACCCCAAAAGATGACTGTTAGGTTTTTCCTGAGGTACAATGCTTATATATCCCTAAATTCTACTGTCTCACAGAAATAGCAGAGTTTGTAGGATGTTGTGGAAAACATGACTATAACTGCATTTCTGGCTTTTCATGGCAATGTACACATGCAGCTAGATGGGATCTGTAGAAGTTACCACATTCTTCTGACTGCAAGGAAGCAGGATAAACCCTTCCTTCCCCCATGGTGGACAGGATATTTAGGAAGAGACAAATTAGGGAAAAAAAAAAAAGTGCAATTTCTGGGGGAAAAGCTAGGAACAAGACATGGTCTTGAAATCTCAGGTAAACTAAGAATGTGAAGCTAGTAATGGCATAAGGCAACCAACCATATGTGAAACATTCTTACTTCATTATGAAGACTTATTGTACACGTATCAGACAATTCACAATTGCTAATTAACTTCGTGTGGAACGTGCCAAAATTTTATGAAGATCAATGACATAATAAAATCCATACTTAGGATGGGAGTATGGGTTTTGAGTCTCAAATGAAGACTCAAAGTGAAGACACAAGTGATAACAAAGTCTGACCACCTGTGCAATTACTTACTAAACAATCTTATCTACCATTTTCAGGAAAGAAGCATTGTAGATTCAGTGATATTAGGACTTTCCCTGAATTGATAATACCTGCATGGTCTGCTTAATTTTCCAGGCTACTTTATTTTCCTTAAATTTGTGGGCAGCACAGACAGGCTTTCCTACTGGGAGTTTATTGTCACTTAAAAAGATGGAAGAGGATAAAGGCATGAGAACAAAGCAAGAGTCAGGAAGTAGAAAGAAAAACTGAGCCAGAAGTTCAGGGGTGCAATGAGTTTCCATTTTGTGTATTTCTGGAAACATTTAATATCTTCAAGATCTCTGTTCATTTGTCACATTGCATTTATCTTGGCCAAGATAGTGAAAACTTCTTTGGAAACTAAACAGATGGACATACACATGCGCACACACCCCATGGCCATGTAAGGAAACTGTCCTGATAAAAAAAAGAGTATAAAGGGAAGTAGGAAAAGATATTTTTGAATTATTAAATTTCTCAGTACTCAATAGACTTGCCACTCTTTGAAGCTGCAGCTGCTTATATTTACTTCCCTACAAAAGCCTACATCCAACTGTGGATTATTAAGTACTTCATTGCATAGAAACTCAAGAAATGTGTATATGTTCATTATCCAAAGCTCAAAAAAGAGACAGCATTTTCGTGTATGTGATTCTCAGATGTGTATGATGAAAATCAATGACTTCTATTGCTTCTAGGGTGAAGCAGACACTAGAGGACAATCTCAGAAGGGTCATTCAGCAGGAGCAGGTATAAATTAAAACACGTTAGAATGCTCCTCCATTCTGTAATCAGAAGGGGGGTCACGTGCAATGGGATTTACCATAGTTTACTTTTCTTTCTTCCCATTTTCATTAATCTCTCTCACAAAGAGCTGTGAAGTCCATACTGAAGGTTCTTTAAAAAGCAAATAAAACTTGTACATTAAAAGACCAGGTGAATATTCTAGATTATTTTCTAAGAACAAGAAAAAGGGGGATGCAAATGGGAAAGATGATAGAAGAAAGTAAAAAGAAAAATGTTTTGTCATAAAGTAAGGACTTCTGATGTTTATAGGACTAGTAACAATGATGGTTGCCTTTTGGCTGTCCCAAAACAAAGTTACTTCCCAAAAAAAAAGAGAATATTTATATATTACATAATCACAGAATCACAGAATCATTAAGTTGGGAAAGACACCACTCTGTCTGAGAAGTTTTTCCTGATATCCAACCAGAACCTCCCTTGAGACAACTTGAATGTTGCCTCCTGTCCTTTTGCTGTTAGCAAGGATAGGAGACTAACTCCCACCTTGCTCCAACCTCCTTTCGGGAAGTTATAGAGAGTCACCCCTGAGCCTTCTCTTCTCCAGACTTAACAATCCAGGTTCTCTCAACTGCCCCCCACAAGACTTCTGCTCCAGATCTTTTGCAGCTTCATTGCTCATCTCTGGACACACTCTAAAGCCTCAATGTCTTTCTTGTAGCAAGAAGCCCCAAAATGAACATAGCAGTTGAGGTGTGGCCTCACCAGCAAGTACAGAGGGATGATCGCCTAGTCCTGCTGACTGCACTAGTTCTAGCTGGGATTCCATTGGCCTTCTTGGCCACCTGGGCACACTGCTGGCTCATGCTCAGCCAGATGCCAACTGACATCCCCACATTCTTTTCTGCCACACAGCATTCCAGCCTCTCTGCCCAAGCCTGTAGCAATGCATAGGATTGTTGTGGCTGAAGTGCAGGACGCTGCACTTAATCTTGCTGAACCTCCAGTCAATCTGCGGCACATATTGCTTCAAGGTACACTAATATCTTAGATTCCACTTCAAATGAAAAACATACAGGTTATTTACATAGGGCAAAGAAATTTTTAAAATTACATAAATTGATGTATAAAAGTGAAAATTATATAGAAAAGTTTATGAATCTTGATATAATCTAGCATTTAAGGAGTAGGAATTTGACACAGTAATGTGTATTTGTCAACTGTGAATTCTCTGACCATTTCTTCTTGAGAATATGGTATCAGACATTGTTCCAGGGGCAAGATATTGTACTAAATGGTCCATAATTTCCTCCAGCTAGATGATTTCTCTGTTTCCAGTGATGTGATCTGTCAATGGACAAAAAGTATGTGTCTCTAAATCTTGCATGAAGTTAGATCTAGCCACTTGCTAAAGTACAGTGCTACTGCAGCACAAAATGGTACAGTTTCATAAAATGCACAGTATTTAATAAGCAATGTGATACAGAAGGCAATAACTATTAATACAGCCACTCCACTGAATTGATTTTAGCATGATTAAACTTTTCTTTACCTTATTTCACAGTCCATTTAAAACATTCTATTTTTCTTTTAATGGCAAAGGAAAATCTGAGCTTTAATAAAGCACAGCAGCACAAAATCAAGGCAGCATATGGCACACATGAGCAGAAAGCATTATCAGGAAAAAATCAGCAGCACCAAAATCAGAAATCCAGACTTTTATGCCATATAATTGATTTAGGTTTAAGAATATCTGTATGCAATGAGAAACTGTTAGAAATGGGCCATGTTGTGTTTTGCCTAGTTTTTGTGGAACGTGGTCATGCAAGTAAATGCATCTCAGTGGGAAGTAGTTTGAAGAGAGTTTGTAAGATGTTTACTATGCCTTGGAAAGTAGCTGTATGTTCAATTTTAGACATTTTAAGCAAAGCTTAGATCACTTCAACATCGTACCTTCCTTGCTTTCCATGAAGAGTTCCTAGTTTCAGGGAAAGAACCTCATAAAATACAGGGCAAGTTTTACAGTATTGCTCAGGACGGGAAATTAGAACAAGGTAGGGTGCTGCTTATTTGCTGAAAACCTAACCCTAAGCCAGAACTGTACAGCTGTATTTCTCAGAGCAACAATACAGGCATTGTTTCTTGAAAAAAAAAAAACCACGTGGATGGGGAAGGTACATTGAATAATCAACTGACTAATGGTGAAAAAGAACTAGATGTTCTTTCTTAAGTTGAATTTGGACAACCCTCCTCCATCAAGAAGTCCTCTTCTTCTCTCTCCTGTGAACTAATGAGGTACAGTAATTTCCAAGGAAGAGGGAGCTGTGGGTGTGAATTTCCTCAGAATGAGTTCTCTAACCCTTGGGCTTTTGTGTAACATAGGATTATTTCTGATAGAATTTTGATGAGAAATATAAGCTGCCACAGTGTGTTATGCAGCACCGATCTGGGGGAGAGACTCTGAGTATACCTTAAGCCTGAGTTTTATAAAAGTGGAGGAATGTTTTCTATGTGGGTCCTGGCAAAGGCTAGGTACAAAATTGACTTGTCAAGACCAAGATAACTTCTGGAGACAAGTGAGCCAGAGACTGGCATTTGCTCCAGCTTGGTATCAGAAACATCTTTAAGTTCCATTGCAACCCACACCATTCTATGATTCTGTACTGTCAAAAAATGTAAATATTAATGCATTAATGCTTTCAGAGTACAGTGCATCTGAGATGCATGTGTGCGTGATGTGGGCCTACTTCTGCCTCTGAAGGAGCAGTGTTATCATAGGTATTGGGTATGATCTGTTTAGAAAAAGAAAATTGTTAAGTGTGGGACATGATAGCTTTGCTAAATGATAAATGGACTGAAAATGAGGAAAGAAACACATGACTGAAAGCATTTATAGTACTGCAACACATCAAGTCCTTGCCTGTCAGTTGAGCCTGTGCGACTGCCTGAGCACACATCCGTGGCTTGCTCCGGCCGTAAAATGAAATGTATTAACTTAAACCGCCGTGGTTTATGTTCCATTTTCTTTCCTAATGAGGGTAGGTTAGGAGTGTTCACAAGGTCATTCCTGGTGCCTGAACGTCTTCACTGACAGATGGCAACTCGATGAGCTGTGGTAACGCCATCATTTCCACTCACGCGCCTGTATCCTGAGGAGTCCTGAGCATTTAGAGCTCAATAAAATCCAGGCTCTCATCATGCCTCGAGAGAAACAGTTGCAAAGGAAACCCACCCCACGGGACCATAGCGAGCAGGCTCTGGAAGTTGCTTGAGTTTTCTATAGTCCCTTCTGCAATTTATTACCACTGATGTTTTCAAACCTGTCTGTCTGACAGCCCCTGTTACAGCAGACAGGCTATCTGGGAGATGACAGCTTGATCTGTATCTCTTTCACACCTCTTTAGGGATAATTTTGACGTGAGGTAGGTTTTGATCAACTGCCTCCTATCTTATATACACAGCTAAACATGCTATTTGATTTTTTATTATTATTATTGTGATGGGTAAATATGTCACTCATGTTGTTGAACACACTGGCAACAGAAGATGTAAATATGTCATAGCTGGTGGTTACAAGCCTCAGTGATTACAGGGATTGAATTAAGGCTTATTTTTCTATTCCCTCTACAGACACTGGCAGCTAGTTCTGCCTCCTTTGAAATTCAACACAAAACTTTTGAGATCACATGAAATGAGCCGCTTTCCATAAATGTAAAATACACTGATATTTTTCACATTTCTGTACATTTGTCATGCTTGAAATAAATGGGGCCAAAGAGAGGAATAAAAAAGCAAGTGTGAATTGATCTTCTATAAGATTTTTGAATCAAGAAAGAGAAAATGGGTTACAGAAACTTTACCGGAAGCCCTCCTCTGCCATCACTTAGGCTTCCCAAGTTGTCCTGCAAGAGTCAACAGCAGAGCATGTTTCCCTAGACTGGTGTTTAAGGAATCAAACATCTTTTTACGTCCCTGTCCTTTGTCCACAGGGTGACATGTCAGTGGCAATGCTACAATAGTGCTCTTATTTTGAAGGACATCAGATTTTATAGAACCATAGAATCATTAAGGTTGGAATTTTTTTAAATTTGTTTTAGTTTCAGATTTTTTTAGTTCTTCCCCTTTCCATGTTTAGAAATGTTTTTAGTGCTAAAACAATGGTTGCAAATCCACATACAAAGGATTGTCAAGAATCAATATTTACAGTCTGTTTAATGCTCCTTCTAACTGTCTTCTGATGTGAGAAATGGGAGAACAACTCTATTTTTTCAAGCTAATCACCGTCCTTTGTTCCGACCAGACAGTTTCCTTGCTGACAGGGCTATGTTTTGTGGCCATGTAAACTCCATATGCATGTGTTTTTTGACAAGCCGTCAGGACCAACCATCTGGAGTGATATCTTGGCATATTTTTTTTTTCACACTTAAAACACCAACCAGAGACAAACAATTTAATGATCATCTTGTAAAGTGATGTTTTAGAATCATATCAGCAGGGAAATGAATGTGCTAAGAATGCTGTTAAGCGTGTTTCCCAGGTGGTGGAATAATTGAAGGTGTTTATTGGGGATTTGTCATGAGAACGTTAACTGACTTAAGATGGCATTGCTCTTGGGAAAAAAGGGTTTGAACTTAATTAGAATAGAATTTTTGGACCTGGCGTCATTAGATATTTTTCCAAAAATTAAAAAACTAGAATGGCCTTTTCTGTGGACGTGAATTATTCCCAAGAAAGCTAAATGCAGATTTCTTCTAAGTGAGTATATATGTATCCACTGAGGGTTTCTGAATTCAGGGGTAGTTCTCAGATGGAAGGCATTCCCCCTCCCCCTCAAGGTTATAATATCATTACCTTTTTTTTTCTTTCTCTTGAATACCGATTACCACCTTGGGAATGTTCCCATCAGAGTAAGAGCACAGCCTTAGGTAGCTATGGGGATGGCCACTAGAAGTGATCAATAAGCAGTGGCAGCAATAAATGTCCATTGCCATCTGAGTCGTCTGAGACTTCCAAGAATTCCTGTTTTGTCAATTAACACATTTTAATTAACATGTGCTATTGAACTAACTAATTGGTTATTGTGCTATCAAGACCTGTGTCAGTGCATTCATGTCTTCAGAGAAGAACAAATACATTTTTTCAGGCAAGGGATTAAATATTTTCTGTGCTACATGGCTTCTAGCCCAAGGTCCTGAGTTCACTTTCTATCCATTACTATGTCATAAGTATTAGAGTAGAAAATAGTGTACTATAATTATCTCAAACGATAATTTTGTTCAGGTATGGAAGTGAAGGTCTTTGCTACTTTTACAAAATAGATTTTACAGTATACATGAAAAAAGGCAAGCAATCATATTTTTCCACAGCCTCTTGAAACTGTCTATTAAAATATGCCTGTTTAGGATCCCACATTGAAGACCTATTTAGCCTGAGAAAACATCACGGCAGAGCAGCTGAGACATGCTAAAACAAAGACAGTATGGAAATTGTTTTCCTTTATGATTAACTCCTCTCCCTGAGGCTGAACTAACAGGTCTGATAGAATATGGGGTATTCAGTTGCTCACAGAATTAATCCAGAAATAATTCAAATCCACATGTGATGAAAATGAGACACAAGGCCACCTGCAACCCTGGAAGGCAGAAACTAGAGAAACCTTGGGTCTGGGTAGAAGCCCAAAATCCAGAATGTAGATTTGATGGGACACCCAAATTCCTTGCAGCATCTTCTGCATGTGTCACTGAATAGAGGTATCCTATAGCCCCAGCTATACTGATATTGGAGCATGCATTGCAAGAGACATTGCAATCCTTCATGACCTTCAGTGGATGAGAATAATGGACTGTGCAGCCCTTTAGGAGTTTAGGCTGCAGATGACAGTAGCAATTAATTGAATATATTTCAGACAAATGTTTGCAACAAAGACGTCTCCTCTTTTACTATCCACAGCTCTGTGGGCTATTTTGTTTATGCACCATGTATCTTATTTATGCAGCTTTCTTAATATTATTGCTTATTTTCTTATTCCTACTACTGTTTATTCTGCATGTTACATGATTTTATGTCATGTTTTACTAATAGACCTGAACTTTGAAAATGTTGAAACTAAAGATCCTTTCCTATTTTTTATATTTCCAATTTCTTATATTTGTTATCATTAATCATGGCTTCCTTTCTAGGTGGTTTCTTTTATTACCTTGTTATTGATGCAACCAAAGCACATTTTTTTTTCCCTTTTGTGCATTTGCCTTTCTCCAGTTGAGTTATGCCTGTTTCATTAATAAATGACCATGCCTGCAAGGCACTGGGGCACTTAGATGAAAAATGCTGATGCCAAAGTCAGAGCTTTGAGACACTTGTGTCTATTTGAGGTTAATTTAGGCAGCCTTCACAGCCTGTGGGCTTGTATCTGCATCCAGATAGTAGGCAGTCACATTCTGCTTCTTGCATTGCAAATAGAAAGAAGAAAAAAGAGGAATATCTGAGTATAATAATAAAGCATGTAAAGGGTCAAAATGGTCCTAATGTAAATCTTTTTTTCTATATACACTGAAAGAATGATGTCTGTTTAACTTTGGGTGAAGATATATCACAAGGATTTGATGAATGAGCATAAAACAAAGTATTATATATAGAATGTGACACTGGAATTATTCTTGGTCTTTTCTGCTATTGAAAAGGAGTCACTCTAAAGCACAGAATTGAGGAATATTTAAAAATACACTTTATTTTGCCTCCCAAGTAAGTAAATAACATTAAGTAGGGAAACATATTGCCTTGATTTCCAGATCTCATACATTTATGAATCTTTGAAAAGTGCCTGCTTATTTATTACAGTTGTGAGAATTATAATGCTATTACACATAAAAAAAAAAACCCCAAATTCAGCATCCCCCTTTGCAGTACACTGACTGCTATTTTGTCCTCCTCATGTTCAATAGAAGTTCTAGAGAATTATAAGGTCACAATGATGGATCTTGCTGTACTTTGTTAGAACTCACTGTACTTCGTTGGAGCTCAGCTCGAAGGATGCTTCTCATCAGCTTTGGTGACATGCTGGATCGTAAGAGAGAAGAAAAGGACTGTGGTAGCAGCAGACCAAATGGCAGTGAGGACAGCCTGAACTCAGCTCATGGAGATGATAGGAATAGTTTCTGCAAAACTTTGATTAAGTTTGCTGGGAGCTGACCATGCGAGACTGACACAATTTTTTCATCAGTAATCCTCTTGTAGTGCCTTAAATAACTAAGTGTAAAAATGTAAAGGAAGACAACACACAGTCAAAAGCCAGGTACACTATACCAAGTTCTCCTTACATCCAGTGTCACAAATTAATGACCTGCATGTCATTTATCCTCCACTCCCAGATCACAGCTCCATTTGTCTTGATCGCATATGAGCACTGTTCCTCTTCTCTTGCTATAATTGCTGCCGAGTTTTGGGCCTGATCTGCCAAAACTGAAATAAATTTTCCTTTTGTCTTTGGTTTGTATCAGGATCTCTTGGACAGGAAAGGGAATTTAATCTTTGGATCCCAGAAGAGAAAATCCAAACTACAGATAAACCTGGACTCTTTCAACTGTTCAACTATTGTGGGAGCGTATATCAGGCTCCACATTGTCATGGGTCACATAAGACCTTTTCTCCTTCCTTTTTCCTCTTTCATCTAATTTGAGAAAAGCAGATATTTTTCTCTCTTGATGCAGAAGTGGCACACTTTTTGTCTTTCAGCAGCATACAAAGCAAAGCCATTAAAACAGCCAAAGACCATCAAAAGGCAGTGTGGCAGGGCAGTAAAAATGAGTCCACCTCTGTCCCGGAAATAGCCCAATTTTATTTCTGAGCTGCCACATTGCCATAACAAATGGGAACACCTTTGACCATATCTACAGACCTGTGGGAAGGGCATTCCTTATTTCTCCGCACAGTTCAGCACGAAAATTGAGCTCAGCCTCTGTGCAGTCACGCTCTTTTATTTATTTTTTTTCCTTTCTGCCCCCTTGTCCATTATTAATCAGGAGATTTATTATTGCATGGGCTAGATTTTTATTGCATTAGCTACTCAGGGTCAGCACTTGGCTGCTCACGGTCTGCAGTAAAGCACCTGCCCTCTCCACTAGAGGTAAAATCTGATCCTAACTGAAAACCCAGCCTAAAGATAAAGATATTTTCTTCATTTCTTTTTCTTACTTTACTTATCCCAAACAATTCTATGAACACTGGAAGATGTAAAGCCAGCCTGGGGGCCAGTCAGTCACAATCTTGCTTTTGATGGGTACAAATTCTAATTCCATGATATTTTCTTCATACTTCTTCAGTTAAAGAGATGGATAGGCGTTAGGACACTGCTGGACTGCAATCCCATGTGCAAGGCACAGTGTGATATCATATTTTGCTGAGGTATACTTCTTAGGGCATGTATCTACAAGAATTGAAAGAACTGCATTCAATCTGAATAATGAAATCTGAATAATGAAATATAAAAATGTTATTTTAATAGTACAATTTAAAACTTTGAATGACCTTGTAGCTGACAATCTAGTCTGCGTTGGAGCGATCAAGGCTGTGTCCTGCCACTGCACAAAGTAACACTGAGCCACCTTATGTCCTTTTCTTTCCCTCTCGGACTGTTGCTCTCTTTGTGTGTCTCTCTTTGTGTGTCTCTCTTTGTGTGTACACTGGGATGCAATGGGATGCACATTAGGCTATACTGTAATAGAAATTGTGGATGGATAAAACAACAACAATAACTTTACTTTTTTTTGTTGTTGCTTATTTGCTTTACCTGAGTAACCCTTTAATGCTGATGACTGTAGAGAGGAGTTTAAAAATGCTGGAGCTCAAAATTCAAAGGGCAAATCAAGCAAAATCCTTCTCCCTTCCATTTTGAAACCAATGACTCATAGAAATTTGATTTACAGTTTTACTGCAACTACAGTCCAAGAAACTGAAGCTAAATTTCTATTCTAGCTAAGAGGAATTCTGGCTATAAAGGGAATACAAAGTCCTACATCTCTGTTCTCTTCTGCCTTGGAGAGCCATGAAGGTGGCTTTGTACTCCTGTTTGTCTTGTTTCTATAATGTCTTCTTTTCATCTACTGGGCATGGTAACGAAAGTCTACTTGGTGCTTCTTCAGAAACCAAAAAGCAGACCATCCCAGCTGACACCAGAAACACCAGTGTGCAGAAGAGGCAGCACTGACCCCTTGTGAGGGTGCACTGATCCACATGGGCTGAAGATTCGTTCTGCCAGGCACCCCTAGTGTGCTGCTGGTTAATTCTTGCAGGACATCTGCATCTCATGCAAAGGAACAACATCTCCAGGCTCTCCCTTAGCATTTCAAAGAGCACAGGCATATGCTGCAATTAGATAGTGCTGCTGAGAAAAAACAGCATGTGAGTGAATCCCTGTTGTTAGCAGAGCAAGTGCTGGGGTTCACACATGCAATTCACCGGAGCCCTTCTGCAACTGGCTACTGCTGCCCTTCCCTTGCTCCTACCCAGTGACTAGAGATCACATCCTGCTGTACTTTCTTCTCAGCAGCCTGAGAAGACCAGACACAATAAAAGTGTGAGCCAGATTGGCCCTGACGTGTATCATATGCTTTTCTGCACCCGTGAACTTCCTGCTTCTCTCACCAGCCTTGCTGTCGTTCATTGTGAAGAGCAAGTGCATTAGCATCTTTGTGTAAAGCTGAGGAGGTGATAAACAGTCAGATTTGCCAGGTATAACTGTTGTTCACTAAGAGGAGGGATCAGAGGATTGTCTCTGCACCTCTCTCCTTCTTGGCACCTGTCCTGAAAGGGCCATACAATGGCTCTAAAGTACTTCTTGTAAATAATTTCCCTGCAGTAAGATGTAAGATGCCCCAGAGCTCACAGTACTCACGCTTGTTAAAGCAGAGCAGAGAGCAAAATATCCCTTCACTGTTATAAGGCTTTGGACTGGCTTTCCTCACACTGTAGCCAGCTAACTCCACATTTCTGGATGAAGAAGATTCTTGCATGTCCCAGAAAGGTTCCTGATCTCTATTGCTGCTGCTCCTCCAAGCTACAGAGACTTGTAGGATGAAGTAAATCTCCATACAGTTTTGGACATGCTAAGATCAGTCTAGAAAACCTATAGCTAATGATCCAGTTTCTCCAGGAACAAATCTGGGATCTGCTTTGTTAAATTATATCCCTTCATTTCTTTAATTTATCCATAATCAGAGCTTTATATTTATTTAATTTATCTATGTACAGATGAGTTAAGGCACTGAGATCCTTAACGTGCGTATGGAAGCCACAGGCAGTTGTTAGGTGCCTATGCTGAGTCAGATGCCCAAATATTTGAAGGGCATCTAAGGTGTATGCTTGTTCAGGTTAAAATGTGCATCTGCAGTCATACAGGATCTGGTGCAATTTAACTGCGATCACAAGCTGCCCTGTGAGAGAAGGTATGGGTTGCATTCCTGTTATTGTGTGCCAATAATACTGTATAACTAATAAATATATTTCTTCTCACTGGGCTATTACGTAGCTATTTTCCTCTGAGTTTGATTCTTAGGACACAAAATTTAAGAGTAAAGTGTTATCATTGCTAAACATTAGTGAAAAGATTACCTTTCTATAAAGTAACCTCAGCTCTGCCCTGAGTAAAGAACCTCAGCGTGGTACTACATATCACTCTCCAGTTCTGCCATCCAGGAAAGTCCAGCCAACAGCACTGTGAGATGTTCTCTTTGCCCTGATGTCCTTACATCTCATCATTTTTATTTTGAGTCATTTGAATGCAGCTCAGATTAATCTCTCATTAATTTCATTTAATGCAAGTTAAATCTGAATCCTTCTTGCCACTGCCATTTTGAGAGTAAAAGCACTTCTTGTGAGAACATAAATTGGATCCCCACAGCTACAGGAAAGACACGAGAACCCGCTGTGACAGTACAGCCCTGCTCTGGTGAGTCAGATACCCATTTTGCTGTCATCAGATAGGAAGTAGCTCAGTGTCAAATCACTGCTGTCTACTGAGATCATGGTTCAAACTTAATATGGGTCTTAGAGAAATTAACACTTCATTACAACCTGTTTTCATTACAACATAGCAGGATGAGACATAATCACCCACAGGAGTTTTGCCACTTTCCTACTTCAGGACAGCAATGTTTACAGCTCTTTCAGTATTCAATACAACAGGAGTGTTTCTGCTTCATCTTGTAATGACAAATCCAGCCCTTTTATTCCTCAGCCCTACCACAGCATTGAGAAAAAGACACAGCTTTTGTCATGTATGGTACATGAGCTGGGACTGACCTGTTAATCAGGGTCTGCACATCTGTTATCTCTGCTCTGATTCTGGGGGAAGTGCTAGTTAAATTCAAAGAAGTATATTAATCAGGGTAGACTAGAAAATTTCATCATAATTTTGGTAAACTTCCCCATTTTGCAAGCCATTATTTTCTCTAGATATTCAGGATGAAAGAAGACAGTACTCCCAGGGAGACATCCCTGGAGCTTCCTGTCTTCAGCCATAGGGAGCATGGGCTGAGTTGGTAGCATTGGCACATACAACTTGATCGTGCACAAGAATTTAGTAGGAGGCTGAAATATTGTTAGAGTTCGGAGTAAACTGCCATTGTTGGGCTACTTGATGAGAGTGATGCTAGTAGGGTGTCTGATGAGCTGTGGTTGTGCTACAGATAGCTCCTCAGGTCCTGAACAGAAGTCTCTGGGTGGGGCTAACATGGGCTGTCTGTGGGCACAGTGAGAAAACAAGGCTGGCAAAACAAGGCTGTTTTCATCTGAAAGTGTACAAGTGAATATGCACCAATTCATATAAAAGAAAAAAAAAATATAGGGCTCTGCAGAGGTAGAAAGTTCATCAGCATCTGCTCCTTTTTGATATGTGAGGGAGACTGGGAGAAATGTTTGTCACTAAGACAGTGTGGGGCTCCTGGGAGCCCCCCAGTGATTTCAGCAGACTCCTGGTGTTGCTATGTGGCCTGTGATAATGTCCTCTTCCCCTATATCACCCCTGCACTTCTGCCCTAAACAGGAGGAAGGCAAAAGAGTGAGATTTGACATGAAGAAATATTCTCTGGAAGGGGGACCCCAGAGACATCTCAATGCAAAAAATTACAAGCCTCTGACTGCACGAGAACAAGGAAGATCATGAGGAGTAAGACGAGGGTCAAAGGCAAAGACAGACCAGACTGTGCTTTTTTGGCACCCCAGCACCTAGATGAATACTGAGGGAGGTGAGTTTGGTCTTTCCTTATGCTTGTGGCCTCTTGTTATGCTCCTGATGCAGGTCATGGGGTATCTCAGTGATCAAGAGATAAGGTTTCTAGGCACAACTGCAACATAAACGATAATAACAGGCTAGGATTTCAGAGCGAATGGGCTAGAAATTATTGGTGCCTCATGCTAAGTAAAAGCACCCATAGTGTTGGGCAGGATTTGTTTGGGTGGGTAAACCACCTGTGGTTTTTCAGCAATGACTGCCTTGTTCCAGCTGTGTGCCTCCAGCTAAAAGCACTAAATTATTTACTAAAAAAGCAAATTAACACCAAGCAGCACCAGCACCCGAATGCTCAGTGAGTCATACATAAAACATGCTTTCTTTTGTGAGGGCATGGCATGCTGGCAGAAAGCAAGGTGAGGAGGAAAAGCTCCTGGGAGATGAATGAGTGGCAGGGGTATCTTCAAGGGAGCTGAAAAGCAAGATAACAAAGGGAGTGATTCAAAGTTAAGTTTCTCAGGTGTCCAGGTGAGTTAGCATGATTGGAGAGAAAAAGAAAGTAGAAAGGGAAGCAGCATCACTTTCAAGGCTTGGCAGTAAGTATTGGATGTGAGAATGGAGAGAACACTTTTTTGTTATTGCTTCCTCCCAGGTATGTTTTCCATGCATATGAAGTGTGGTGAGAAAAGCCTTTGGTTTCTGAAAAAGAAATCAGTAGGAGCACAAAGTAGTTCTGGTCATTTGCAGGGGAGAATGAAATGTGCTTTCAGCTCTGCAGCCCCTTGCCACACTTGCCTCTCCATGAAGACTGATGTCTTCAAGAGTGCTGAGCTCTAAGCCTTTCCTCTAAAAGCTGTTAAGGCCCCAGAGCAAGCAATCCTTAACTGTGCTAGTCCTTGAAGCTCTTGTACAACTCTGAGTGAATTTTTCCTTAGGTTTTATAATGTGAAGCCTCTTCAGCTTGATGAGGAGGCTAAGGAGTTGCTTGGATTTCTTAAAAATTCTGTGTTCTGATAGAAATCACTGCAAGTTTGGCCAAGTTTGTGCGAGTAAGAAAGGAAGTATCACTACATCTGGACAAGGTTTTTCATGATTTACAGGTTTTTATGAACAACTGTTTTAATGAAAATTCTTTTTAGACAAGCATATATTGGTGCTAAGCAGATTTCTGGGCTAACTATGTAAACCAGTCTGAAGGAGAGTCAAGCAGGCTGCAGTTCAGCACAAAGAGTCTGATTTATCATGGCAGGAGGCAACCTATTTACTTGTGCTGTTAAATGACTGCCTTGCAGCTAGTGCAAGGTTGTCCCAGGTTTTATATTCCTTTCCCTTTTCTCAATGAGGATTGCCTACAGGGGCTAAAAATGCTCAGCAGAGTGTAGATGTTTCAGGAGAATTTGCCCTTGCTGTCTGGAACCCATCACAGATCTCAGGGTAATATCCACGTTGTTCATGTGATGTTGGCTGAAGTATATGCATGTAGTGTAAGAGTGTGTCATACCAATCTGAAAAGCTCTCTACTTGTCTGGAGGGTAATATTCCACAGATGTTTTGAGCTGGAGGAAGACTTCACAAAGAAGGAAAAGAATAGAAAATCTCTAGACGAAAAGGGAACAGAGAGGAGAGTTGCTAAACTCTGAATGTCTGCAGACATTCAGAGGCAGTTTTTCTGTAAGCCAGTTCTGAAATATTGCAGTCAGTGCAAATCAGTCAGATTTTGGGCCCTGTTCATCTTTGTCTCCAAATCCAGATATTGCAGGAATAATTGAGCATTAAGTAGTTAATTAAATCTGTCTGTATTCTCACAAACACTATTCAAAGGACAATGCTCTATATAGCCCCATTTTGCAGTTAGGTTTTGTGTGGGCAATTAATTTCTCTTGTCCTGCCCTCGGTGTAATTTACAATAAGATTCTTTTAGTTTGTAATGAGTTCGCTGATTGTTAGTGCCTGTGCCTTTTAAATAAATTAATGGTGATAACAAATGCCTGTGCATCCTTCGTGAGGGGATATGGAAATTAGAATTCATTTCTGTTGATAATCTTGAACAAGGTTCCCCTGGGCAGTTCAGTACAGTTGAGTGCTCACTGATTTAAAAGAAGCAGATTTCTGCTCTCTTTCCTCATGGTTTCTTGTATCCGAAATTTCTTGAACAGAAGAGGCTGTACTTGATTGAAATGGGGTAAAGTGGTGGAAGACTGTGTAGAGGAAATGGTCCTGGGGGTATTGATTGATGCTTGGATGAGCATGAGCCAGCACTGTGCCAAGGTGGCCAAAAAGGCCAATGGCATCCTGACTTGCATCGGGAATGGTGTTGCCAGCAGGAACAGGGAAGTGATTGTCCCCCTGTACTCAGCTCTGGTGAGGCTGCACCTCAAGTATTGTGTTCAGTTTTGGGCCCCTCACTGAAAGACATTGAGGCCCTGAAGCGGGTTCCAAGAAGGGCAACAAAGCTGTTGAGGGGTCTGGAACACAGATCTTATGAGGAGCAGCTGGAGGAGCTGGGATTGTTCAGTCTGGAGAGGAAGAGGCTCAGGGAAGACCTTATTGCTCTCTATAACTACCTGAAGGGAGCTGGGGCTCGGGCTCTTATCTCATGTGACTGGTGATAGGACTAGAGGGAATGGCTGCACCAGGGGAGATTTAGGCTGGACATTAGGAAATACTACTTCTCTGAAAGAGTGGTCAGGCAGTGGAATGGGCTGCCCAGTTCGGTGGTGGAGTCACCAACCCTGGAGGGATCAAAGAATGTCTAGATGCTGTGTTGAGGGACATGGTGAGAACTATTGGTAGATGGTTGGACTGGATGATCTTATAGGTTCTTTCCAATCCCTGGTGTTTCTGTGAATAGTGTTAAAAAGTGACCTGAGAGAAATGTACAGTACCATGATTTGTGACTACCAGATATTTTCCTTCTTTCACAAACTTTGTATGTCCGAAGTCACTGAAAGTAAACCAGAATTTAATCATTTCTGTATATCCCTTCCTTGCTTCACTAGCACTCTTCCTACTACACCGCAGCAAAAACAAACAACAAACAAAAAGGTATATATGATATCACAGTGTAAAAAAATGTCATCAAAGTTACACTGATTGCGTTGCTCTGTATTTTCTTTTTCTGTTGATGTGACATGGGCACTGATATGTCTTTTTGCTTTGGAGACAAAAGTGTATTCAGGGAAGTTCTTACAAGACATTAAGGAAGACAGTGAGGGGCTCCTGGGGCGGTGTTATTCTTTTTCTCCTGGTATAAACATACTTGCCTCTTTGCTTTGCTTTAATCTTAATGGCTGGGCTTCTGCTGTGTACTTTTACGAGCCAGCAGAATTTTAGTTTGGTTTACAGGCCATTATTCCTGGCTCCTTCCATTTTTAAGGCAATATATATGCTTTGTAAATGCAGCTGCTGATCAACTGCTCAGGTTAAAAAAATCTGAGTTGGTTCTTTGCTGATAGGAAAAAGATTCTTGAACTAAGAAACCAATCTGATGGTTTGTTCTGCTTGTCCTTATCATAGGAAATTAGTCATGGGATACAGAGAAATGATGGAAAGACAGGGAACATAATCTTCCCTCTCCCCTCCCCCCATGCCCTTAACATCTGGGGGAAGGAAGAGCTGATCACAGCTGTGACTCTGAGAGGATCCACGTGGATGAATGTGTCAGTTCTTCAGCCTTGATGGAAGATTAAAATGTTCATTTTTTCTTCCTTCGCTAAATTTCATGGAGTTTCTCCATCATTTAAAAAACAACAACTAAAAAAATGAAGCAAAAAAACACAAAAAACAAAAACAAACAAACAAACAAAAAACCAACAAAAACAAACAAACAAAAAAACCTGATAGGGGCTGTCCCAGAGAGCTATCTCTATTTGGTTCATCCTAGGCAGGTAGTGGGAGCAGTACCAAAATACTGAAGGGCCATGGAGCTCAGTCAATTCACACATGGGATATTCTGCTATGGGAACCCAGCTTGCTACCTGGCAGCAGCTCTGCTTACCTTGGGGACTTCTTATGGCTGTGGCCCTTTGAAGTCCAGGAGGACTGCCTGTATTTATCTTCAGAAATGGCTGACCGTCACCTCTTTGTGGCTGTGAATCCTCTCAGGCAGACAGAAATAACATCTGCTTCAGCAGCTATGTCTGAGAGAGCACAAAGTGCTCTCTGTGTTTTAGAAGTCTCACTCATTCTCTAGGACTCAGAAATCAGAGGCAGATAAGGGAGCAAGAAGTTTGCCCTGTTTTCTGATGTTGTCAGCTGTATAAAATAAATGCTTGCCTTCTTTGATTTCTTTTTTTCTACTAGCTCCTGATATTGTGGTCTTCTTGCTTACAAGTATATATTATCCCTCAGTCTAGAGGGAATAACATATAGACTGAAAACGAAGTGGCGGTATGATTTTCATTTTATATTTTAAACAAACCACATTGGGAGTTATTTCCTCCTATTAAAAATGTTTTCAGCACTTTTAGAATCAAGTTTCTGTAGGAATTCCTACAGTAATGGAATTCCTGCCCAGTTATGGAGGTTTTTTGTTTGTTTGTTTAGGGGTTATTACAATTCCTGGAAAGCCTTTGAAATCTGGATTGGGTTATTGTGCGAATAAAAGACCCATCAGGGAGAAGATGTAAAGTGAAAGATATGACAATGAAATGTGGCGCAAGATTTAAAAAAGTTTTGCCTACCTTTGCCTTCACATCTCTAACTGCCAAGAGTGAGATTCAGCAGTAAAAGAATAGGATCCAAATGAATACTTTATCCCTATGTGACTGGTGCAGAATGGTTGATATTTTTGTGAGTCCTTTGAGAATGTTTGCTGTCTGGTCTTATTGGTTTGTGCCTCTACAATATATTTCATAAGTACTTTGTTCAGGCAACCAGGCCTCTTAAAATGCATGGAGTACATCCTTATTCTGAAAAGTAATTAATACCTTTATTTACTAGAGCAACCTTTGCTTGCTTGACGTGAATCCTTCTAGTTTTATGATCCATGGATTGTCATGGTATGCATGCTTTCAACACTGGCACTTTTAAAGGTTAACGTTACAAGTTTAACTCCTTAGTTCAGGCATTTTCTGAACCTAACTCAGTGGAGATGATGGCTAGGTCGAGAGTTAACTATTCTCTAAACCTTTCTTCAAATGTGTTATATGCTGCTGTCAAAACCTTTATTGAATCTTCCCCAAGGTTGCTGGTCAGCATGGAAATCCATCCAGACCTTATCTGAAGAAGTCTTTAACGTTACTCTTGACACACCTTTTTGACAGTGATTCCACTGCAGGTCCATTATTCAATTACCTTAGCAAACTTGAAGCTGAGCCTTTCGGAACTTTTACTTCTTTTCATTTTGAAGATAGGTCTGGCAATCTGATAAAATGACACTTACCTGGTACGAGGAGATAAAGAAAATCCCTGTCTTCAGTTTCTTCTCTAATAAGTATATTATTAAAATGACTGAAACTTGTTCTTGTGAACCAGGCATGTCTCTTTCTGTGAATCCAGCACTCAGTTCCTCGTTTGTTTTTGCTCCGATTTAAGCAGTGATTCATAAGTCACAAGAAAAACCTCTTTTTTTTTTTTCTTTTTTTTTTTTTTCTGCAGAATTTGTGATGAATTTTCTTATACAAACTGATCTCTCTGAGGTGAGGACTTTGTTTCTCACTATCTCCCATAGTGGTGACATGACCCCAAACGCTGATAAAGAGCTCTGAAGGGATGTTACAACAGTTAGTTCTACTGCTGTTTTTGTGTTTTGTTTCCTTCCTTATTAGGAGCAGCAGAAGAAACAATATATCTTCTGTAAACAGAAATAAGCCAGAAAAGGATGCTTTAGGACACTTCAGCTATTAAAAAAAAAAAATCTCAGTATTTTGAATTGTTGTAAAAAAAACCTGATGTCACAAACTCTATTTCTTCTTACTGATAATAACTGAATTGATTCCAAGTAGTTTATGACAACACAGATTTAAAACAAATAAAAAAAAAAAACTCCACGCTTTTCAATCATGATCCTTTACCTTTTCCAGATGGGAGATTAGAAAAGCTTTGCTGCAGAGGCTTACAAATACTTTTTTGGTTTTCCTTCCAACTCAAATAACAATTAAGTTCCAGTTTCAGAAGAAATGCTCTAGCCTTTGTATTACACTGATTGTTATGCACTGATTGCTACTGCAGTTGCTCTTCCTGGGGCTTAGAGGAAACTGGTGAGAATATGGATTGCAAAGTACACTGGGGCTCAAGTTCCTGACAAGAAAAAATGGCACTTTTACTGTTATTATTAGCTGTATTATCAAAGGAAAATGTCAAAGATCTGAGCTAACAGGATTCTTCTTTGACAGTCACTAGATACACAGCTGATGTAAGAAAATCCCTTTCTCAGTCAATTTGCAGTAAAAATAGCTAAGAAGAACAGAATAGAACATCTTCAGCCTGTTTTTAAGTTTGCCAAACAGAGACAGAATGAAGACAGTGATTTCCCACCTCACAGGAAATTACAGCTTTGGGTGTTCATCATGCATCATACAGTTCAATTGTCTCAACCATAAAAGCTTCACATTATCACCTGCAAGTGGCCAAGGTGAGTGTAATTCTAAACAGCACAGTGCTTGGCATCTCCATGTAATGGCTGCATGGTGCACCAGTGCAGCTCAGCAAGAAAGGGCACTCTTACCATGGCTGAGAAAAATCAAGGTGCCAGGAGACCAGCATAATCTTACAGTGTATATATACATGTATATGTATGTATATTTAGGGTATTTTATATAAATATATATATTTCCCCCCCATGTAGAATTTCTGTCTAACAAGTTCAGGCCAGCCTGCTTGTTGCAACAGTCCATTTTCTGCAAAGGCACTAGAAAGTCAGTGTCTCTTGGAGGCAATGAACTGGCACAGAAAATGCTTTCATAGCGATGCTGTGCAGCTTGGCTATGAACAGGATGAACTGGGTTGACTCATATTTGTGATGGTGTGAGAATGTCCTTAAGCACTGACACACAGTGAGAGTGCAGCTGTTCTCTCACCGTATTCCTTTCCATCTATGAAAGCAGGGAAGATTGAGCCCTCAGGAATGATGATGTCTGATAGCAGGCTCCCACCATCAGAGCAGTTTGCCTAACCCTTATGTCTTCACCTTTCTGTCCTAAGAAGCTACCTGAAATGGACTAAAGCATGAAGAAATTGTCCTTGTGTGCTGTGCAGTGTTTGGAGGTTGAAGGATAAATATCTGGTCTTTGCAAAATAGTCTTGAAATCTGCTATTTTCGTTTCAAAATATTTTGCATGAGCTCTGCAGCTCAGAGCATCCTATTGGGTACTACTTCCAACTCTGTAGTATTATTGCAAGAGAATGCATGGCATTTGCTTTAGGAGCAATTTGATACATGTTTCAAAAGCCCCTAAACTGTGAGGCTGACTTACTGTACAACGTTTTTTGATGCGAGCTAACAGGCAAAGGCAGAAGAATTAATTAGGGACATTATTTTCCTATATTAGTGATTGGGTTCTGTTGCTTTTCTTCACCTATACTAACTACAACTTGTGCAACTTCCTTTACCTCTGCTTTAAAAGCTATTTAAACCCTAAGCATCTTGGGAACCTGCTGCAGAATATAGATATACTTTGTTGAATTGTTATCCTGTCTCCCAGTAAGAGAGCTTTGTGCTGTTAATTACAGCCTGAAGCCATTGAACGCTACTGCTGTGTTAAAGTAAGTGGAAGAAATGCTCTATGTCTCTGAACATAGGCCACTGAACGTGATGAGCTCTTTATAATCATAGTAATTTTTTTTTTTTGTGGTAATTTCACAATTCTTAAGAAACATTTTGTCATACTAAACGATGTGGTTGAAGGTCTTGCTTAATTATTGATGTGTTGAGAGCACTAGTATGGATCTAACCTACTATCAGATGGTGACTTTTCTCCTGCACGGTGAGCACTGAATCTTCAGGAATGGTATGCTGATGAATTGATGCAGGGTTCATTGCCAGCTCTGTCTTGCATATTTTATGAAGCAAGCAAATGATGGGAAAGCAGATTTTCCTCCTGGAAATTCTACGTTTTAAGAAAGACTGAGAAAAAAGGCTCTCTTACCCAGGGGGGAAAGTTTTCATGTAAAATCAGTTATTTTTCTCTACTGTGTGAGATCTTTGCCATTATGAAATGAATACATCTTTCACAAATAGTGTGACTGATTATTTTCCTAATTTTGTGAAAGTTGTGATGACTGACAAACTTTATTTCTACTCTCCTTCAAGTGAATATACATGAAAATCTATAGAGACTTTTTTAGAGCCCGGTACAACATACCTGCTTGCTGCAACAAGTCATCCTGAAGATGATAAGGCACCAATATAAACAAAGCTGAGAGAGATAAATGAATGGCTGTGCAAAATGATCAGCAGCCACATTCCTGCAGAAAAAGAATTTCAGATCTCTGGAAGTCTTTTCATAGACCAGTATGGGTGTGGTCTTTTTAAGGTTCTGAAGAAGACTGGCAGAAAAGCACCACAGTCATAAACCTAGATAGAACACCTTCCAGTCAGTATTTATAAAATTGCAAGCAGACAGAAGAAGACTCTGTGTAGTCTTCCAGCTAGAGCCATGTAGCTAGCTATATTACAGTGGGCAGATATATTCCATCACATTCACTGCAATTTTAACATGGTTGGATTTTTTTTTTCTTTTAAATCTAGCTTCTTACACAAGGAATGCAAACAGTACTTGATCTGTAGTATCCAGTACAGCTGTATCTCATACGAGGTCAGAAATCTGAACTTGTTCTAACAAATGTGTGGATGAGAATCATGGAAAATTATACTAATCTGCAAGATAAGTGCCTCTGAATACTAAATTGAAGCGCATCATTGGAATAATACTATCATAACAAAACCCAGTAAAATGTGCACTTTTTTAAAAATAATATCATTCTCCAATTTAGATCCAAGAACTTCTTCTCATTATCTAGCCCTTCTTCTTAGTACCCCCTGTGAAGAAATGAGCTGGGAATGTGAAAATACAAAAAGGCTGAGGTCACAGTGAGCATATGCCTGTGGTTGTTTAAAGCTGTTCACAAATTGGTTAATAAGCTTTGTGTTATGGTTTTATTTTATTTTAACCTGTTCCATATATCAAGTTTTGTAATGTACCATTCGAGTCCAATTTACACTCTGAATGACTACAGATTTTCATTTTGTTTTAAACTGTTCTATGATTGCTATATATTCAGCACCCTGTCTTATTGGATTTATAGATAAATGCTGCTATATTTTTTATCTATAATTTAACATCATTCCCTCTGGTTGCTGTTCCTTTCCAGAGACAATAATGCATCTCTTCACACTTACATTGTGCCAAACGTGATTTAGAACTCAAGAAAGAAACACTTGGAGGGTTTTTATTCCACCACAGAGCAGAACAATGGACTGTGTGTCCATTTCAACATTTTTTTTTTTTCCTACTAAGACAAATGTGAATTTGAACCATACATTAAAATGACTTAATTACCCACACTGTAAACTCATAAATAACTGCAGGCCTATCATCCCTTGAATATACCTTCTGTAGTGCAGTTACCAGATTTGGTGTGGAAACTGTGAACAAGATAAAATAAACAGGGAAGTAATTCAAAGCTTTGCTTTCCTGTAGTCAGTGTGCAATTGAGCATATCTGGAAGAAAAACCTATATGTCTTAATGGAAGAAAAGGCATGCTTCAACTAAGCAACATGTCTTTCTGCATTCAGAGAGCTCTGTGCTGGGCAAGTTAGGTGGCTTGGAGAGGGCAAAAAGGTTAAGAAACATGTCTGATTTCTGTTTGAGTTTTCCAGCTTTGCCAGCTTGTGTAGCAACAAAAGAGCAAGTGTGGAGTAAAAGGGTTGTGGTTTTTCTTTGTGTGTGTGTGTGTGTGTGTGTGAGTGCGTGTGTGTGAGGTGTTTGCCGTAACCCTCATGCTCAGACCCTAATGTAATAACCTGAAAATAGAACTGAAGAAAGCAACATGGGGACAGTCATGGCAGCTTAGTTAGGAGGAGGAATGCTGGCTGGACTGGAGCTCTTCTTTGATGTCTGGGCAACCCCTTATCTCCACATAGAGGCAGAGCTGCAGCTTTATTTATTGAACTGCGATCTGGAGCTTAATGGTAGATGAGTGAGAGGGGGAAATGAAAGGAAACACCGGCAAATTTCGCTGTCACAGATAACAAAAAGATTCCTTATTCTACATCTGGTTCTTCATGTCAGCTTTCTTATAGCTGGGCAATGTTGCAACTAGCCTACTTTAGAAATCAACTTCTGCATGAGCACTGTTAGATACAGGTCACTCTGAAAACAATGCCTCCTGTTTATTTCCAGGGAAACTACAGCTGATACAAACAACACAATAGTGCTATTTAGTAGACCAAACTCAGCTACAAAATGCTAGTTTTCAGCACAGTCACTACTATTAACTCTGCATTTTCACCAGCAGACAAGAGCCTACATACAGCGCTCATAAAAGTCTGTGTGGCCATCTGGAACGTGGCTTGTATTTCACACTGCTGCTACTGCTGCTGAAACACACCACCTGCTGCCTCACTGTGCTCACATCCACTGTTTGATCTCCATAAACATTCAGCTAGCATCCACAGATGTCAATGGGGCCATTTTTTTTTTTTTTTTTTCTCATGGTGCACATTTCCATGTCAGACGCCATTTTGTCAGACTGCCTCTCTGCTGCCATCTATCACACAGCAACAAAATGTGATGGAATATTGGTGGGAAGCTTCAGCCTCTACTGCCATACAACCAACACCCACCTCTGATATCATGGTCAGGAGAAATTACTTTAGAAGCTGCCCTTGTGTATCTATATCTTTAGAAATTTAAATAAGATAAATGAGTGCTTCAAAGCAGCATTTTTATTATACTTAAATTCGATTTATGTTTGGGAGAGATTAATTTGAAGTCCATCCTTTTGAAGAGGAGCAAACAAATATCCTCACAGAATAACTGCAGGAATTAGAGGATGTGACATTCACAAATGTTTAAATGATACTTTCTTTTGATGGATCTGTTCTAAGGTGGCGTCTTCTCAGGAGTCTGAGAAAGAAACAGAAAATTTTCAGTGCCTCTAAGCTGGAAGCCACAGTCAGAAACACCAAATGTTTTCATGTGCTACAAATCATTGGGTAAGATGCAAGCCTTATGTTGTATAAAACATCCCTAACCCACTGGCTGCCTCAGTCGAGCTTTTTCTGTATGAATCAGGCAAGGATATCAGAGCTATCCAGAAAGTGGGACTTGGAGACATCACTGAATCTACCTGGAGCCTCCTTGGTTTTTGAAGGATGGTTCTTTTGTACATGTGTTTAGGTGCAGAATGGGACCTTGGTTCAAAGTAGCTAGTCTAATGCTGTGCTACAGCTGTACACATCATATGGTGAATGCTCCATGAAACAACTGATGAGTGAGTGATTTCTAGAATGAGCTTAGTGCTGGTGCACAAAATGATTCAGCATGCATCACCTGCCATGCTTGTCTTCATCTATCTTTCCAAGCTTCCGTTGCAGATATCAGACAAACAAAAAAGGCATATATATATATATATATGTATATGGGTTCATATATATTCATATTTATATATATATATATATGCATTCTATATATAAGCTAGAGTATTTCAGCTTGAGATTTTGTTCTTCTAGTTGATTTCTTGTAATCTGAATATCATAGTCCTTAAAGCACTGTCTTAACCAAGTCACTTAAAAATAGGGAAGAAAAATAGAAAAGGAAGAGAGGGTAGATTTAACTTTTATTGACTTGTTTTGATACTAGGGAACCATACTGACTTGACTTCTGGTAGTTAGTCCAGGTTCTCAATTTTTTTATTACCATAATTTTTGTGTTGTACTGAATATGCCTACCATACATAGATAGGTTTAATTTTTTTCCTGAGTATGTATTAATGTAAGTAAATTATATACTTAAACTGTAACCAAGATAAGTGCGTATTAATCTGAAATATACTTCAAAACACAGTGATGAAGTTGTTATTGGAACATATATATATATATATATATATAGTGAAGTATCATATGTCAATATTTTCTGTAATAGAATGCACAAAGTGCTTATTAAATTCAAGTTTATTCTTTTGCATGTTTAATTTTTTTTTTTAACTGCTACATCTTAGTCACATTACGGATGACATTCATTACTTACAACCTTAGCTTACTGTAAGTTACAAATGCTGTTTGGAAATTTAGATAAGTCATTCCAAGTCTGACACTTTAGCTGATTCTTTTGTATTTTCAAACTGGGCTGGATATCTGGTGACATTAGGTTGTTTTTAAAGAGGTATATGCAAAGAAAGCATTCTGGGAAGAAAGATGAAATTAAGATGCAAAGGTGAATTTCTATTTTCTGTTCCTTTAAACCCATGGTGGCGAAGTATGTTGGGAGGTTAAACTAAAGAGATTTGTTTACAATTTACTATGGAGATTCACTGTGATTGAATCTCATTTTAGCTAAACTAATTTCCCAGCCCAGATCTTATTTTCAGAAGTCAGTGTTCCATCTTCTAAAGAAATCTCCAATTTTTGTAAGTTTTTCAAGTTCCATTCTGTCAGTGTGAGTTTTACAAACTGTATTGCTTCTTTCTTTTTTTTTTTTTTTTCTTTTTTGGAAGCCATTATAATTCATTTTAGAATTTCTGTGATTCTAGCACTACCTGGCTACAGATGAAAACGTACAGTCAGAAAGTGTATGCAGAATTAGGATTTTGCAGCTGGATTTGTAGCATTACCTGGGTTTCCTCACTGAAAGTTTTCCCTTAATTTTAAGGGAACGTATAGAAAAATGACATCACAGACAAATCTGTAGTAGCTGAGAACTCTCAGATTTTTGGTGAAGTAGTAGAATGTCAGCACAGAGGAATCCATTTCTTTTATCCCTAGATGGTAAGATTGGTCTCTGTAAGTGAGCTTAGGTCCAAATATTAGTCTGCGAGAAAAAAATTGACAAGCCATCTGTCAATGTGTATTTTACTTTCAAACAAACAACAGTTTTTTAATTGAAATATTCCACTGAAAAATTACAAACCCATGGGCCACATTTACACTTTATGGATTGAAAGTCAGGAGTGAACTAATGAATACATAGCATGAATGGGAGACTGATGCTGTGGAGGAAAGAAGTGAGCTGACCAAATTGGTGGATGGTATCAATGCTCTCTAAAACATCAGGGGACCTGAAAAGAATTGTCACTGATTTTGAAAATGTCTTGTGAATTCATCCAATGGGAGGGTCTGTGAATTGCTTGTGTCCCTTCACAAGTGCACCTTGCTACGGAGTATGGAGACCTCCTGAATTCCTGAGTTCAGTTTGAGATTTTTGATGCTTGCTGACTGTATGCAAAGGTCTTTACCTCTTACTTCAGGGCTGCCTGCTAAAACACGCTGTAAGACTCAATCAGTAATTGTAGTGCTTTAACCACACTGTATTTCAAGATCCACAAAGGATAATTGCAGTAGCAACACAAAAGTTTACCTAGTGTAGGAAATTCATCCATTTTCTTTGTTGTATCTTGTCTTTCAGGTGAGCATGATCCTGAACTTAAATTGTGGCTTTGAGATTTTTATTTAAATTTTCTTTTTTTAGTTCACACCTAGAATTTGTTAGCTTAGCCAGCTAATTTCACCGGCTCTTTTCTGCATTCTGCTAAGGAGCCCAAGTGTCTCTGGGGCACTGTGACACGTTGAGTTAAAAATTACTATAATTACTGTGATCCCTGTGGAATTTGAAGTGTCTGCAGTTTATGCCTCAAGCGGCTTGAATCCTTGGAGAGCCTATTTTCTGGGACAGCAAGAGCTGTGAAATATGCAACTCTTGATTTGCACTCAAGATCAGAGTCTGATTTGTATAGTTAAATAAAAAAATGCTGATTTATACAGTTTTGTTCCTGGGTCATAATTATGGTCTAGAATTAATTGAATAGCCTGGAGGTTTCACTACTGTACGTGGTAATGATTACTCAAAAATTGATTCTCTCTTATATTTCTTTATTAACTTATCTGAAAATGGCATATCATAAAGAACAGCTTTAAATATTGCTGTGCTGAGCAACTTTGTAAACTGCTATTCAAGCTGTTTGTATTTTTTTTCTTCCTTGATTTTTTTTAGGTAATTTATTATTTTATAAGTGCCCGAGCTCACCAGAAATGAGATTTTACCTCCACCACATTTCCATTTAAGAACTTTTCTCTGCTACCCTTCAGGATCAGATATGCAGACCTTCCCTGTAGAAATGCTGGACTGCACCCTCCAGACACAAGGATCTTGCATGCCCAATGAGTTATTGCATCACCAAGCACACCTGGGCCAACTAAGCAGGCCTCTAAATATGAGCTTTATGTTTGATGTGGTGCATTACAAATCACTCAAAAAAATAGTTCTTCAAATGCTTTCTTCTGTTTGCTCGTTCAAGTTGTCCTATTGGGAAAATACAGGAGGATTTTACTCCTGTTGATCAAGCCCTGGGAAGCCCTTGAAGGCCTCCAAGGGAGGTAGAACTGGTTGAAAAAAAAAAAATATTAATTACATACAAATTTTCTAGAAGAAAGAAGATTTGATGTTACCCTGAACTTGATAGACATCACGTTACTGCTATCCTTTTATTGGTATTATCATACATGTTTAACGTATTGCTGTCTACATAGATATTAGTTCTCCTGTTATGAAAAGGTTTCACTTCACTCTTTCACAAATATTTAATTTAGATAAAAGTTGAACGTGGCAGAAGAAGAAAAACCCATCATCTTCAGTACTTTTTCGAGCAGTACTATATCACAGAAAATTAAATGTGAGTCTTTAAAATGTATTGAAAATTAGACATTTGACCTTGCTTAGGCAATTTCTTTCTAGTGAAACTTCCCAATCAAGATATTACTATGAAACTTGGCTCTTCCAAAGGCAAGCATTTTTCAGCTTTTCCTTGATTTGCATTGAATTTTCTCAGTATAAACCTCAAAGAAAATGATAGTGCATTAATTGTATATGTTCCAAATTCAAGAAAAGTATACAAATTGAGGGAGATAGTTCATGTTTTCTGTTGACTTGGAATACCAATTGTAATTCATTGACTTCAGCAGATTTCGTCTGAACTCTCCTGGTACCAGTTGGACAAAGGAAGAAGTGCTGTGTTTGTGTCCTCAATGGATTTTCCTTTACTTACCTATCAAGGGTGATGAATTTACTATATTCTTCACTTCTGAAAGTTATCTTTGAGTTATTGAGTGCTTGTAGATGCCAGTAGCAGTAGGTCAGACTTGCTTCACTTTGGTTTGTCATCACTCAGATGGCAGATAAGAAGCCAGAGCATCATATTCCCTCTCCTTATCAGTCACCAAAATGATGAGTGGCTGATTCTGGCCATTTCTCATTTATCTCAAAGCAGGGAGGACATTTTTTAGGATCTTTTCTGTCTCAGCAGAGCTTTTCCAGGTATGCCTACTCTCTTCAAAGTTTCTCACACACTGGTGGCACTACTGAGGAAGGCCTTTTCAACCTTGAGAAATGGTTTAATATCATGTTAAAGACTTTCCTTCCTTTTTACACTAGAAAAGAAACAACATAGAATAGTCTTTTTTTTTTTTTTTTTTGCATAGCTGACCAAGCAGAAATAGACTAATTCCTTTCTGGGGTATTCTTAGAAAATTATCCTGGTTTGTCTTTCTGATGGGAAGAGAATCTTCACTGCAATGATTTATTCTTCCCCAGTCAATGCCACCTCTTTCCTTTTACTAGCCCTTCTTAACTCTGCTGCAGTTTTCCTGGGTCTACAGATATACAAGTGAAGCACAGCAATAGCATTTTTTTCCCTGTTATTGTTTCCTTTTATTTGTTGTTTATAAATGTACAAGGATGTCTCTGATTGTTTATCAGTTTTAGTGCTCTGGGCAATGTTAGCATTCAAGCTATCAAACTATTAGGAGTCTGACTCTGCAGAATATTTCAAAGAGATGCTAAGATATTTCTGTGTTTTGTGATGGACTCTGATGGGTGTGGAGGACATTCATCCCTTCAGGCAGAGTTGAGGATTAGGCCCTAATTGGTGTTAAATTTAGGACAAACAGCCACCAGTGTTTAGCAAGGATATGTGTTTGCTGGAAAAGAAGGAGCCTCATGCTGTGTTGATTGATGCTGATTTCCATTCCATTATTTCAGGATGTGCACTACATGCTACCAAGAGGCCAATTATCAAAGGTTGTTTAAAAGACACATCTCTGAGTGCTGAGATTCATCATTAATTCAGGGGGTTATGCTTCTGCCTTTCCTGAGTTCTCTGTTCCACCCACGACAGAAGTACTTGTTTTATACATATTCCTGAGTTCCCACTTGTGGATATTGTCTTCAGCTTCCTATGGAACTTGGTTTGGTGCTTTACAAAAGATTACATAATGTTTGGGAGTATTTTGTCCTATGAAACATCATAGGTCTCAGAAGCAGATTTGGGTGCACGAGTGGCAGCAAAAACAGTTGTCAGGTGTATATATGGTAGGTGATGCTCCTGGAGAAAATAAGGGAGTACATTTGGTTCATTTCAAAAAGGGCTAATCACTGCAGACTTTTAAATAATACTTATTGGCAAAAATGAAACAAAAACCCACCACCAACAAAAAAACAGCAAGCAATAAGTAACACTCTTAAAAAAGAAAAAGTTGTGTTGCAAAGATGCAAGCTCTGGTCGCTATTCCACTTACAACATTCCTTTATTTTCTATTATATGGCATAGATGAGTTGCTGGCTATTGAGCTTAAAAATACATGTTCAAAACAGTGGGTGGAACTGAATTCTAGTTTCAACTCCTGCAACCATTTGTCAGCAAGAAATTTAGTGGGGTTGTGCAGGCAATAGGAGTAGCTGTTGAAGGTTGCTCCAAGCTCTTTTTCCTAGTAGTAGAAGCATGGACCAGCCCAAAGATGAGTCATGTGAACTACTGAACAGCCTCAAGTTACACCAGAGAAGGTTCAGATTGGATATTAGGAAGAACTTCTCAGAAAGAGTGGTCAAGTACTGGCACAAGCTGCCCAGGGAGGTGTGGAGTCCCCATCTCTGGAGGTGTTCAAGAACTGTGGGAATGTTGCATTGAGGGACATGGCTTAGTGGGGATGCGTTGCTGGTTGGACTAGATGATCTCAGTGGTCTTTTCCAACATTCCTGATTCTATGAAGAGATATCCTGATTCAGTCAGCTGGAGAAACAGTTTCTCTATACTGAAGGCTACAGCTGCTGCTTGGAGGAGTGCAAGGATGAGGACTGATTAGGGGCAATGCCATTGGCACTGACCTGCGCCAGGCAGACTGGATCAGTATGCCTCGCTCTTCCACCCTTGGCTTAGACCTCTCTACATTCCCTGAGCTCATCAAGACCTAATTAAAATTTAGCATTTATCCAGGTCTCTGCGCATGCTAACTAATTAATAGTCACAACACCATGGTGGGGAAGATGGAAGCAATATTATTATCCTAATTTTACACATGGGGACATAGAAGCAGAGGGGGATGCTGAGCTGATATTAAAGTGCCAAGCTCCCACACTCACAGAATCTTCCCCAGCTGTATTCTCTAATGCATAGACTGGATCTATGCATGATAATGAACTATTCATTGGGTTTTCAAGGTACTGACCTTGCTTCAAGTCTCAGTTGCAGTCCAGAAATGTAGAACTGTTCACTCAATCTGAAAATAACAGTCTTTCCAAATTTCAGTCTCTCCCTAGTGCACCCAGTTTCATTCCATTCGGGTAATTTCATTATGTTTCTAAATGCAATGTTATCAATGTGTGGTCAAAATCCAGTCAGATTCATTCTGGGAAGGTCCCTGGTTCTGATCTGAATCTACAGGGAAGACATTTGTGGTGTGGAAGAGAAATTAAATCATTCAAAGAAATTCCTCTTAAAGGTGCTTCCTGTAAAATTGAGAGAGAGGGATTTTTAAGCCTATTTAATAAAATATTATTAGAAAAAAATCATTCTGTTCTACTCTGCAAGATTATCTTAAGCAAACTATAAAAAAAACACATTTTCTAGTAACTTTTCATATTAAAGGAATTTGTTCTATGTCAGTCTTTGACATTGTCACTGGTCACCCTGAATAGGACTTGCCCTGTGTTTTTTTTTATATTCAGTAGACAGTTTCAGAGCAAAAGTCATTTAATCAAAAGATGAAGTCAGGTGAATTGCACCTTAAAGAGAGTGACAGTTTTCTTTGAGGACCAAGAATGAGCAAAGGGAAGTTAGTTCAGCTATAGTAGTCTATGTCACAGTCTACGTATGCTGAGAATTGGATGAGAAAACTATTTTATTCTCCTTTTCTCCCTCTATTGAACTATGTTGCTGATTTCCTGTGTGATGTCAGGAACTGAGCATTCAATGTCAATCCTTCCATGGACTCTTCATCAAGTCCTTAGGGATCTTCTCCTGAAAACCTATCACACGTTTAGGTTTAAATTTTCTCCTTCTTATTTTAATGGATCCAGTCCCATGCAGGAATATTACAGAATCATAGAATTGCAGAGTTTGGAAGGGATGTCTGGTGGTCATCTAGTCCAACTTCCAGGATGAGTTTTCTATTTCCAACCTATTTCCTGTATTGCAAGTTTATAAATTCCCAAGTATCCTTGGGAATCACAGTTCCCACTGCACAGGGATATGAACCCTGTAATAGCACTGCTGTGAAGATTTGGGTAGCTAATGGTCACACCCCACAGCCACCAAGAGGTTGGAGCCTCATCTGGGCTTCCTGGTGACACTGGCAGCCTTGTCACACTCAAATGAAGCAGTGTCTTTTAAACACTGATAGCTCAGAGGGCATTGCCATAATAGGTCTCCGGGGCTTTGCAATGCAGTATTATTTCTTTGCTAAATATAGTTGCCTAGTTCTTATTTGCCCAAGAAAACTAGCATATTATTTAAACACTGTTTTCTTTTTTGCTTGCCAGGCAGGCTCTATGTGTGTATGTGAGTGTATGTTTGTGTGTATATAGTATATTGAGCAATTTTGGTGGCTATCTGCCAAAGCAGATAATAACATTGCAGCTTTAGTGTCTGTTTATTTCTCCCCTCTCTTCTCTAGTCCCATCTCTCACCTCCCTATTGATTTAATGCAGCCAGTGAAGTTTTACAGCCTGCATTTAAGGAGGCCGCTGCTTGAAATCCATGAGGGGCTGCTAATCAGAACTAACTGCAAACTTCAGGTGCAGAAGGCATCTCCATCCTGGCCTATTGGCTTAAGAGAGCATGAAGGGCTAATTTCATGGCTGATAAAGCTTTCTGTCAAGAAGGCCTCCCAAACAAATGAACATTGACTTTTCTTTACAAGAGATATAAAAATGGTCTTTTATCATAACTGCCTGCTTATGCAAGGTAAGAAGTCATATCCTTGCCGGGCTACTACTTACCACCTGGGACTATTTGGTAGCTAACAGAGTTGCCCAGGCAAGATTTCCAAAAGGATTTCAGAACCTAATCCCTCTTCAAGCAATCACTTTCCCTTTGATTTCCTGAATATTTTTAGTTTTTGATCCAGAGGTGACATGATGTAAGATTATCCACAGGCTTTACAACAGTTCCCTTGGCGTTTCCTAGGAAATAGGCTTTTAGCCATGTAAATAGGAGCTGGGTGCCTAAATCCCTTTCAGAACCTGAACCTTTACTGCTTCCCTCTTTTGGTTTGCCAGTTTAATCACTTCCTCTCTGTTTCATCTGAACAATCACATGATATCACCTGCATGCTGAGCACAACTCTTCTGTTTCCCTGCTCTACCAGGAGGATGGGCTTTGGCTTACACCAGAAATGAGTGCCCATTTTCCTGATCTTATGAAGAACATAGTATTGATTATCCCAAAGCATACGGCTTGAGGGCCTTTCTGTTAGAGAGAATGATGCCAACATGATATCATCCAGGTGTCCTTCTTTCATCCATTAAGAGTCTTTACCAATGGAAGCGGATGCCATTTCTTACAGGTATCAAGTAGCAAGTAGTTAAGTGCACAATTAAAGGCTGATTCTTTAAAGAAAATCATTTACTTGCATAAAATTAAGAAAAGGCTTACATACTTCACAGAACATGGTCTATGAAGCTTTCAAAAATTGTATCATTTGTGTTTAATTCTTTCATATTTTGATGAAATGTGTTTTCAACCAGCAATACAGACATTTCGAGGTGACACTCCTTGCTTTTAATAGTGAACTCGCTGAATTTAAATTCCTCAAAGAGAAATGTCTTCTCCAAATCTCATCCTAATCTCTGCTAATCATAAATCCATCTTTCTTTTATGAATATATTTTTAAAGAGAATCTTTGGGCTGGTTTGCATTACAAAGGTTACACTGCAAGAGATGGCTTGGGCTCCTAGTGGAAGTCTGATTTATTCTGGCAGCAGGACTTTTGCATTTGTAGATAAATTACGCACTTGAACAACAGATACTTCACTAAAATGTTCATTTAGCCAGTGTAAGTTCCTTTGCATAGAGTGGGTTTGCCAGCAGAATGAGTCTATGCGTGCTGCAATTTTTCTTTTCCTGCAATCTGTCAGCAAACCTGAATGCTATAATATGGACTTGACTTTCAGCTTAGACTGCTGAACAATTCTGTGAGCCAGTAGTAAAACAGTTTAAGTCTTACACTACAGATCCATGGGGCTTGATCTGGTCTTGTAATTAAGGCAATCTCCTTGGTAGATTCAGCTGCACACCAGCTGGTTTGGGAGTAGGAATCAAAGGCACTGGATGTGAGACAGACTGTATATCATTGGTATTAGAAATTGGTGCACTTTGCTTTTCACCCTGCCAACAGCTGAGCCACTTGGCTCCAAGTGGAGCTTGTATTTAATTTCCTACCAAGTTAGTTTCTTGCTATGCTTCTTCAATGGCAAGCTTAGATCATGACTTTTTTCCCCAGCTCTGTCTGCATACTAGTGATGCACTATGCATACTTGTTCCTCAATACAGACTGAGAAAAATTCATGTCACAGTGGCAGACAGTTCTCACAGGACTAGATGCAGTCTTTGCCAAGACCTTTGGGATGCTGTGGAAGGACAGGCAGCAATTCATTTAAAATATCATGTATCTGACAGTTTTTAGAATGTTATCTATGTATATGAAAAACTGCACCGAAACAAACTTGGATTTCTAATAAATTACATGAGATTGTTGTTAATGAGGTATACAATCACAGGTAGTAATTATATTTATTGCTATCAAACTGCAGTTACTTCAGGCAGAATTCAGCCTTAGGTTTTTAACCTTTTGTCTCGTAGGCTGTCTGAAGTTGCTGTTTGTTGGTCTCTTGCCCTATAGCAGAACTCTCTTTTTGTGGTGGTAAACATTTGCTCTCCAGTTAAATTAACACACTTCCCACTTAAATTGATACATCATTTTTGGGCAAAAGACATTCTTTTGTTTGTGGGCTGTTTACTGCCTCCCTTGCTTTATGTTACTGCTGAGGATTGAAGGCAGCCCTGCAGCCAGCATTGCTCCAGTGAGACAAATGAGTCTTTGGAGAACAATCAGTGGTTGTAATGTGCTTGGAAAACTACAGTGACACTTCTAAGAATGCCAAGTAGAGATGCTGGTTCTTTGCAGACATGACCTACAGAAGGGACAAGTTTCGTATGGGGATTTTGCATTTCCATTTTAACCTCTGAGTTCAGATATATTTTCAAGTTTCCTCTCTTTACACAAACTTCATGGCCTTTTTCTTTAAATCTTTGCAGTGACGAAAACTGGTTGAAACTTAAAATGCTTCGTGGTGAGAAGACAGATATGATTACAAATGAGAATACACCATCCCATGAGGATGCCCCAGTTTTCCCTTTCATCACGATTAGAGAATGCTACGTATGAGAATATTTATGGCAGTGTTTATGTCATTGTATATTGCTTATGATTATGTAGTATACACTTACATTCTCTGGAGAAATACATAGTCTCCTTTTTGCTTCCTCTCTTTCTCCTCAATTATGTTTTCTGTAATACGTTATTGCAAGATGATTCCTAGGGCTTGCTTTGAAAAAAAAATTCTGGAGAGGTAGGGCTAACATATTGCTCTGAGAAAATAAACCTGCCTTTGACTTTTAAAAAGTGGAGAGGAAAAGAAATAGGAAGTGTAATTAGTTCTAACTGATAATTTTCCTTTTCTCTGTCCTTTGAAAATGTGCTCTGTGAGTTAGTCTATACAGTTTATAAAGACTTAATGGATTTTGTTTTCTTACCTCATTCTGGTTATTTCTTCAGAAAGTGAAGCTGGAATCTGCTGGGACAATGTGGAACTTGCAGCATGCTTCCTTCCTAGGCTCATGAATGCATGCTGAAGGGAGATGGAAAACTGTGATGGTTCCTATGTCCCAGGCAGGACATAATCTTGCCTAGGATGGATATCAGATTGTAGTGTTTAAATTAAAAAGAGTCACAAGTGATTTGGACCACCTGGGCCAGACAGTGCCCAGACACTGGCTCCCAGGGCAGGTGGCAGAGAGGCTGGCATCAGACATAGAGTTGCTGTATCTGCTCCGGCACCAAGAGGGAGCTGGGAGTTGGCAGCCTAAGCAAAGGGAAACCTGATTCATTCATCACTTTCTCTAATGCAAGTACCTGAGTTCTGCTTAAGTATCCATGTGCATAAGTCTCTTAATGAACTTTGGCTTTAGGCATTTACTTAAACTTAAGAGTAGGTTCACTGAAGTTTTTTTTTGTGTATGCAGAAAGGTGGACCTGAGCTTTATTCCCCAGGGGAATATACAAATCAAATGAGACCTTACTCTTTTGTGGATGTTATTCTGTGCATGGTGAAGGCTTCATGAACCACTAGCTGCTCAAGAAAGTCTTACCAAGAAATGCCAAGGGAGGATTGCATTGTAAGTGCAAGGGTAGACTGCTCAGTGTTTCTCCCAGCCTTGAGGGAGCTAGGATTATTTATCTGGAGAAAAACAGGCTCAGGGGAGAGCTTACTGCTCTCTAAAACTCCCTGAAAGGATGTTGAAGTGAGGTGGGAGTTGGTCTCTTCTCCCAGCTAATAGTGAGAGGACAGTTGTCTCAGGGTAGGTTCAGGTTGGATATTAGGAAAAACTTCTCAGAAAGAGTGGTGAGGAGTTGGAACAGGCTGCCCAGGGAGGTGGTAGAGTCACCATCCTTGGAGGTGTTCAAGGCATGTAGATATGCTACAGAGGAATATGGTTTAGTGGGTGGTTTTGATGGTAAATGGGCAGTTGGAGTAGATGATCTTAGAAGTCTTTTCCAACCTTAATAATTTAATGATTCTATGATCAAACAGGTAGCAAATACTGTGTCTAGTGCTTCCTGAAGGCAGGTGAATCTTCATGAGTCTCCACTGGTTTTGGTGCACTGCTACAGCATTTTGTTCAATAAGCAGGAGAAGGATAAGAAGGGAGTTGGATTTCTTGACAATGGTCTCCCTGCCATATGCCAAAATTAAAAATATGCTTTCATGGGTAATATGGAATCTTCTCAACAATCATGTCTACTTTTATGCTTTGAGGTTTTCCCATTTCCTACCTTGCTGATTTACCCCTTTCCCAAAGAAATTGCTTTTAGCTGACTGTGGCAGCTTCTGCAATTTACCTGTGCAGTTTGGAGGTCAGCAGCAGAGAGGAATGATCCATAACAGCGTCTCAAGGTCCTCTCCAAGGGACAAATGCAAAGCAATCTAAGTCCAGCCTGTTCTAAGCAATGTATGTGAACTGCAAATATACTCGGTTCAGTCTATTTCCAATTGGTCTTCTGAGAATTCTCAGCTTTCACATTGCTCATGATGTGATTGTATAAAACGAAACAGCCTGGTAATGTCTACAGGTTTATATTACAGCACACAACAGTGGCGAGCCAGGTGCACACTAAAGAGAATGTTTTATTCTCTTTCTTCTGATTGTTGGGATACACTGCTTAGGCCATGGTTGAATTTTTTGAATGCAAAAGACCAAGTTTTGCTTTTAAAAAATTTTAGTAAAGCCCTGAATGAATTACTTGCCCATTTGTCATCCTGGCATAGAAAGCATTTTCCATTTCTCCTCCTGAAGCTGTTCCACTTAGTATAAACAATGAAATATTCAGTAAGCCACAGAAAAGAGACTGAGTTTGTAGCCTGGGGTGCTCTTCCAAGTAAGAGACAGCCCAGGTGAGAAGCTTTATCATGGGTGTTGTATTGGCTATTCTGGGCATATGAGAATTAACGCATTTTGGCTTTGATCCAGTTTGCCTTTTGCAACAGAAAAAAAAAAGAAACATTGTGGAAGATTTTTCATCAGCTCTATTAGAGGCATGCAATACTTGTGACAGTTTATAAGGAAATGGGAATTAGAAGAAACAGCACTGTGGTTGTTATCACCTTGCATAGCATACCCGTCACCGAGCTGGTGATCTAGAATCAAAAAGAAATTATTAATTCAGTCTGAATTGTAATAGACTCCAGGCTTTGTGAATTGGAAGGGACTACAGGACGTTCTCAAGCCTGGAAACTACTTGTGCTGAGGCAGCTTACACCGCTGACAACAAAAAATGAAACAGTATAGACAAATCTGAGGTGAGCTAGTTTTGTGCCACTCTTCTTAATTTAGGAAATGAAAAATGGAACCCAACACAGAGGGTGAAAACTTTTTAAAAAATATGTAAAGATTTTTTTAATTTTTATTTTTTTAACACAGATGGAGGTTGGATGGGGCCCTGAGCAGCCTGAACTGGTGAGTGACAACCTTGTCTATGGTAGGGGGTTGGAACTGGATGATCCTTAAGGTCCCTTCCAACCTAAGTCACTTAGATTGATTTCATGATTGATTCTGTGATTACTTTTCTTACTTTTGTTACCATTTTTACTGGATTTTTTATGAAGACCAAAATATCTACAAAATAAACAGTTATTATACCAAATTACCTCACATCTAAAACTACATAAACCGTGTACTTATTGTGGCCTTCAGACATGTTAGGCAGACCAATATCTAGCCCTGTATCTTCAATTGTAGTAAGTATTAAATTAATGTTGGATCAGAGATTCTGGTAGAAAAGAGAGGTAGGAGAAGAGTTTTCTATTAGTCTGGGTTTAATGAGAAAGGTATCATATCTCCCCAGTTAAGTCATTTGTACTTTCTTTGCAATTATCATTACAGCTAATTAACAGCAAGTGCTCACATCCACATCCCTTCTTAAAAGAGGAGTGGAAGTGAGATGTAAATTTTTAATACGTTTGCCTTAAGTCCACATGGGAACTGTGAATAATTGATGGTAATGGCAGTTAACCCTGAGCCCATCAAAGGGGATCTTTGCATTTTATCTGTTCCCCAGTCTCCCCCATAGCAGCTCTTTTCTGCACACAAGCTGGCTTTCTGAGGCACCAGGCCCTGATGAGATGTGTTACCTCCAATTAAGGATGTCAGTTGACAGCTGCTCTCTAATCAGAGGATTGAGAAAAATGCAGTGGTTCCCACCCTATCTCCAGCTGCGTGTCATGGGGGGGCTAGACATTGCTGTCCTTCAAATTTGCCACCTGAGGTACTGTAATGTGATTCACTTGGGTGGGTGTCTGTAGCGGAATCTAACTGGTTCCAGCCATTACAACTGAAATGAGTTTGAGATTGATGGCATGTGCTGTAGACCTCCATGGGGATGGCTACCTGGAGGTGGCCAGACATTTTTCTCAGTTGAACAAATGCATGTGGATGAAGATCTTATGTTCTTGTCTAAAGTCTACTGGAGCCAAGTTAATGTTTTTTTTTTGTTGTTGTTGTTTTGGTTTTTTTGTTGCTCTTTCCCTCTGGAAAGTTACTGACAGAGCACAGTATTTTTACTTTTACTTTTGGACTTTTTTTTTTTTTTTTTTCTGCCTAGAATGGCTTTCTGCCAAGCTAGGAAGAGTGAAAATCCCATATTACACCCATAACACAGCCAGCTAGGAAGAAAGATGTGAAATTGTGGGTATTAGTTCAACTCAAAGTCAGAAGGTATCTTGCTACATGCTCTTATGGTTTTAGGATGGTTGCTAAACCATAACTAGGACCAGCTGAAAGGAGGAGTTACTTTGGACTGTTACGCAGTGAATTAGAAGTTGGCTTAGAGGTGAGGTACAGAATATATCAAAAACAAACAAACAAAAAAAACCCCACAACTGTATTACAAAAATAATCCAAAACATAATTGATTTTTAGAGACTGTGGCCGTCAGAGTTAGGCGTACACCTATTTTCAAGGGATATACCAAAGGCCTCCAGCACAAACCTACTCCTATTCAACCACTTTTGATTTAAGATGGGTGTTTTCCTCCTTGGCCCTTCACTTCTTTAGTGGATATAGCAGGCAGAGGTGGCATTTCCTTTCCTTCCTTTGCTGAAAAGTCTTCCTGGAAGTTATCTTATTTAATGGAAAGTTAAGTCTGTCTTCAGGGTATGTGGAACCAAACATAGAATAGACTGTAGCTTATTCTGAGATGCCTGAGTTAGTTTAAAACTAACTGGATTGGGAGCTGCAGAAAGCTCATACAGATAACAAATTCTAGGTAAGGATTTATCAGGCTTTTTTCATTATCCTCTCTTAAGTGGATTAGACCATGCTGGTTGAAAGAGAGCAGACACAGAACAAGAGTTAAAATCATGCCAGATCTGAATATATTTGTCAAGTTATTATATGCAGTGCAATAAGAGGCAGCAGGATTCCAGTAATAGTTAGTGTGATGTTAGTTTCAAGTGACTGTACATCTTTTTTTCTGCAGAAAAATTGTTTGCTACACAAGCACGTTATACTTGGGAATAAATAAAACCACACTAAATCATAGCATTATTGCAGCTTCATTTTTTGTCTCCTAGGACAATGCAGATCAAGTGATTTGATTGTGGTTGAATGTTGCTTCACAGGGTGTCCGTAAGCATCTGTAAACCTTTCATAATGCATTAAATTTAGTTAACAAAGACATATGCTTACAGTACCATGGGTGTGTTTTTCTTCAGAAGGATGGTGAATTTCTTGCCAACTTTCTACTGCAAACTCCATTTTTTTCTTGCCTTTTAAGAGACAGTGATCTCCTATCTATAGAGAAGACTCATGTCGAGCAGACAATCTCTTGCCCAAGCCTGAATTTGTTTTCAGTCTGCTATTTTTGAAATGTGAATCCTGGGAATTCAATTAAAGATGAAAGCTGAAAAGAAGGGTACTAATGGCTGAATGGTTTGAAACCATCTTCCATACCTTCGTGTCTGATCTCCAAAGTAACTTGTCCTAGGAACTCCTTGTGAAGTCCATAATGAGATGCACTACATTCAGGAGGAAAGGAATACCCTTTGCTAATCAGTAAACTGTCCTAGCAGCAAAAGAAGCTTTTGACAAGTTGCTGTCCAGTGATCTGGATTCCCTAAAGGACTCATCAAGGAGTATGAGAGAGGCGTAAACATTTCAAACAACAATTTAAAGCCTTCTTTTAATTAAAGACAAAAAAACAATCTAGACCTTTACCTTATGGAACTTGCCTTGAAAATATTACCCTGTTGCCAGAACTGACAAAGTTGTGAATTTTTAAAATAAATAGGTAAAATCACAGCTTGCTTGCAACCTTGCAAGCTGTGCTGCTGCCTGCTGCCTCCCCAGCTATCACACAGCATCTCTGCAGTCAATTATGCTCCTGGCAGAGCTTGTGGCCTTCTCTGGGAACTGCCGTGTTTTGGGAAATCTGGATTCTTTATTTTTTTTCTGGACATACTGGCTTTCAGCATGAATTTCCTATGGCTCTGATTGATGATTTTAGAAATAATCACATTCTCCTTAACAGTATTATCTATAAGGAAAGGAGAAAAGTGTCTAAAAAACGCAACAGATTTTCTCAACTAGAATTGAGTTATCTACCAAAGGTTCATTATATGCCTGTGTACTTTTCATCTTTCCTCTCGTTAGATCATAGCCTGCAGCTAGCATCTTGAATGCTTATAAAGCCTCTTTTCCCCTATAGTTGTATGTTTATTGTAGGGAAACACAAAGGAAAGGGCTGGATGTTGGTGAATGAATAGCAAGAAACTTTAAAAAATAGAGATCTGAACTAATACACCTTTCTACTTCTGGGGCTATTTAGTATACATCTTCCATTAAATAAAAGGGCAGATTTCAGGTATTACAGTGATGGAGTCACAAGCATAGTTGTCCAAACATAGATCTGTCCCTCATAACAGTAAACTCTCAGTGTGTCTCAGGAAATATTTCAAGGCTTGATTTCAGCTGTGCAAATATCATGTCAGTGGGATGAAGAACATGATTTAAACTAAGAAGTATTTAAGTCAATTGAAAGGCAGTTGCTCTCAGCAGGGAGTCCTCTCTTTAGTGGACTACTACAAATGTCCCAGAGCTGCAAGGATTTAAGATGTCCCTATTTCCATTTCCATACCCTACTGGGAAAGATTATCTTTGTTTTCCGTATGATGAGAAATTAGTCTTTTTCTTTCCTCACCACTAAATTGTTGACATCTCTGTGCTTCAGCAAATATACATTTGCTATTAAAAATGCGAGCATGACCCTGATCTTATTTTACAAGCATGTTTCTCACTCTTTCTTTAATCATTTAGTTCCACTGATTTTGACATTTTCCTTTTTTTTTTTTTTTTTTTTTTTTTTTTTTTTTTTTTATGTAATTGGCAACAAGATTTCTTTGCAAAGGCTTACTAATTATTGGTAATAATTATCAGCAGAAGAATTTCAGATGCGTTTAACCAAACTCAAGAGGAAGGGAGGAGAGAAGGATTTGCTGACAGAAACATGCTTCTCCTTCCTTTCTTTTTACCTTTCCAGTTCATGTGCTCTTTCCTCTTGCTAGATCTTTTACATGGAATCCCCTCCTCTCTCCTCTGTTAGACCATGCTTCTGCTCCTTCTGCATTAAAACACCTAGGACTGAAAACTGTTGCACTTACTGATATTGTGGCAATACCATCCTCTTCTCTGCCCAGCCATTTTATCACTGTTCAAGAAAGGCAGCAAGTCTTCCAGATTGGCTGTAAAATGATTGAAATGAGGCAATCTGTAACATTCTTCATTTTCATGATTCTGTTTAGAATTGTGCCATAAATAACTTTTCGGTCTCTATTAATTATGATAATCAAAAATAAATAAATTAGAATTTTATATCCAGTTTAACCAGAAGCAATGCATTATGAAATTTTTCAATGCGTATAAATTTAAGAGGCAAAATAAACCACTGGTTTAGGGCTAAACAGAATGTTTTGTTTACCTCTTCCCGCATGAAAAAATTGTGTGTTTGTTTTGCGGAAATACCTTTTACTTTTTACTCCATTGTGTGCCTTCAATGAAAGATGTAACACCCACTATCAGCTGATGGGGAAGAAATCATTTAGAAAATACTGTGATTATTATTATTATTTTTTTAATCACAATCAATCATAATTATTTTGTGATGTATTTTTAAGCTATTAACTGAAACAATTCAGTAAAGATACCTAAACACTTCCATCAGCTGACATCTGCTTCTCCTTTGGAAAAACAAAATATTACAAACTTGTCTACCATTGGTATAGAACGTCTGCCATCACTGCCTCTTGTAACTCAATTAATTTTTCTACTAATTCTCCTGTTTGGCTTTACTAACTACAAATTCAATTCATTTCATGTTGGCTTAGGCTTGCAAATATATTTTCTCACTGTACTTAAGAAGTTTTGCTCTTCTGACCATGCTTTTAATTATGCTGCATAGACAATGACAGCCATTGGGTCTGTATTTCTTCCTATCTGACCCAATTTCATCACATGGCGCAGATGTGTGTCCATACACAAATAATACTGCATTAACTCTCACATGTGTGGAAATGTTCCTGGTGCCAAACAGCAAGTATTATCAAGGATTATTTTTTTCTAAATTCACTGTAGATTTCATTGTCTTTGGTATTTTATACTGTTCATTCTTGCCTACTATTCTCCATTTTAAGCTTGAGCACAGATCAAGATGGTAATTTCTTGTTTGCTTTGCTGTTCTTCCTTTGACAATTACTTTTTTTACTTCTTTTTTAGGCTCTGTTTCACAGTTTAATTCCCCCCTCCCCTCTTCCCCCCTCTGCTTTTCTGAAAGTATTTGATTTTGTAGTCTTTCTGACGACTGGGGCAACTCCAGTTCCTCTGAGATGGAAGGTTATCTGGGAGGTGAACGTGCTAATGGAAACAGATAATTCTCCCTCTGGTTATTAGAAAGAGCTGTCCATTCCTTTCCTATGACGTGCCATATTTCAAGCTCTCAAACCACGGCTGGCTTTTGACAAGCGCTGTGGATAATGAGCACTGAGCTCAGCAGCTTCTCTTGCCCTTCCTTTGCTCTATGTCTGGGATTTGCAACCCAAAATTCCCACAAAACTTGTACAGCAGCAATGCTGTGATGGGTGAATTGAGGCCAGATCTGTGCATCTGGGGAAGAAAACCATCAGAAAGGGTCAGAAGCCCTGTTATTTACACAGGAAGTGGAAACAACTTAAGCTGCTTCCATCTTAAGTCCCTATCCTGGTGAAATCTGCTGCTGTATTTTTTGCCACCTTTCTTGCCCTAGAAAGCAGTTCCATCTCCTAATTAACTCAGAGCACGCCATGCTGCTGCAGAGCTAACAAACTGTTATCTGTGTTGAGAGCAGAGCAGGAAGGTGCCAGCAGGGCAGGCAGCTCTGTTAATTACAAACTACCATATCTCCTAATAGTGAGAGAAGCAGCTCACATGCTCCAGAAGTGCTGCTATTTTCACCCTCTCCCTCTCACAGTCTGATATATCCTGTAATCTGAAACGTTTATCGACAGCTTAGTTTTCACCAGAACCCTCAGTGTGCTCTCCTTTACTTTAGCCTCCCTCTAATCTTCAGCCAGCTGCAACCGGATACCTCCTCCTGGCAACCTGCTGCACTGCTTCCTTTTGAGATCTTCATTTTCTTGTAGCAATTTGGCCCTTTTGCAAACCTTGTTATTCTCTTGACCTCCTTTTTTTGCTATTCCCTCTCTGTCATTTAATGAGATAAAATCCTATTATTGCCTTGTCTGAGAGCCAGAACTTCGGCAAGGGACTTCTGTGTGATGGCTATCACAGAATTGTTAAGTTTGAAAAAGCTTCTAAGATCAGCTAGTCCAACTGTCCACTTACCACCAATATTGCCCAGTAAGCCACATCCCTATGTAACACATCTACGCATTTCTTGAAAATCTCCAGGGACAGTGATATCACTACCTTCCTGGGCAGCATGTGCCAGTGCCTAACCACTTTTTTTGAGATGTTTTTCCAACCTGAACCTCCCTTGGCACAACTTGAGGCCATCACCTCTTGTCCCATTGCTGTTGCCCAGGAGAAGAGACTGACCTCCACCTTGCTACAATCTCCTTTCAGGGAGTTACAGAGAGCGGTAAGGTGTCCTTTGAGCCTCTTCTTCAGACTGAATGATCCCAGTTCCCTCAGCTGCTCCCTGTAAGACCCATGTTCCATACCTTTCACAGCTTTGTTGCCTTTCTCTGTACATGCTTCAGGGCCTCCATATCTTTCTTTTCCCCTCTAGAGAGGGCCCAAGGCTGAACAAAGTACTTGAGGTATGGCCTCACTAGTGCAGAGTACAGGAGGACCATCACCTCCCTGTTGCTGGTAGACTTCTCAGTCAGGATTCAGAGATCAAGCCCAAATTATCCAATATAGGATGGATTTGGGAAGCAGCTTCAGTCTCTACTTCATCTGCTTTCGGTCCTCCCCAGGGCTGCTGTATGTAGTTGTAATCCATTGCATAGAAATGAACGAGGAGCACAGGAGTGAGCTTTACAGCGCTTGAGCACTTGTGATTCTGAGAGATGTGGTGGGAAGTCCTCAGAAATAAGGTGAAGACTCATTTCACAAGAAACAATAACACCATGCTTGCTTGCAGTAAAAAAGTACTTCAGACTCCCCTTGAGATAAATGTAGTTAGAGATAACACATGCCAAGAACTGAAGTAAAGAACAACCAGAGGAAGTCATTTGTCATGCAGAACGATGGTCCCTATTTTAATTGGTCTCACAAAACTTAGTAACTTCTAGTAACTAGGCCACACATTCTTGACATCCATCTACTGACACCTTTTTCTTCAGTGAGCTATTCGAATATGTGTAGATACGTTTCTCAAACATTGGCCTCTTTGTAAGGTGTACCAGAAGGTGCTATTTTAAGAAGGAAAAACATTCTCCCCTGGGAAAAGGGTTGCTGAAAAGGTGCCAGCTCTGGAACAGAAACACAGGCTGAATTTCCAGAGAGTAATGGCTGTGAATACAGGGGTGTTGTTTGGGTGAATTGTTGTGGTTGGTGAAGTTTCTGAGATGAGGTGACACATGAGTGGCTCAGGGATGCTGGAGCACTCGGCACCAGCCATGTTTGTACAAGGGTTTTTTTTTTTTGTTTTTTTTTTTTATGTCATTCCCTTTTGGTGAGAAGTAAAGGGGGTTGGATGACTTTTTTTTTTATTTTATTTTTTTAAAGGGCTGCCAGTATTTGTATGCTTTAGAAATCTCTTATTTCATTATCTATAGTCTCTTGAGGACAGAATTTAGCCTTTAGCTGTTACATCCCAGTCAAAGTGCCATGCTTGTATTACTTTCTTCTTTAGAATGCTTGGTGGGAAAATGAAGTACATGACATGTGAGCAGCCATTTGACATCCCTTTGGAAATTAATACAGAAATAAGTGTTAGTGCTTATATGTCTGATGATCACTAAAATCTACAACCATGCTGGGGCTTCAGCATTTGCTAGCAATACAAATGAGATGCTGAGGTTGGAGCAAACTGTGGAATATGACAGGAGGAACAGCGACAATGGGAGTGAAGGGATTGGGTGATGCCTCAGAAACCTCTGTGTGAACACATGGTAAGAAAGCTGACTTGTAGCACCAACCTACCTGCAGCATTTGGAGTTAGAGTAGGTAAAGTGAATACAGTGTTGACCAAGATCTTATTTAAAGACAATATTACTGTATGTGCCTCACTTGAAGCAAATAAATAGATCCAACAGAGAATTGAGACTGAGGTGTTCAAAGCACAACCAGGGATTTTAGCTGACAGGACATAAAGATATCCGTGTTGTCATTTAACAAGTAGTTTTTGAAAATCCACTTTTTAACTTCAGTAGATTAAAATCCTAATCTTAAAGCTATGTATATACTTTAGAATCTTAAAAAAAGTCAAGACCTTGTGGTGATTGGAGGGGTGGCACTGCTGATGTTACTGTATCCAGCCCCTAGTTGCCTGCAATGCCGTTTCATATGATTTTATTTTGGTGCCCTGAATCACATTTCCACAATAATTTCAGTTAGGAAATTACTCTAGAGCACTCTACTCTTTCTAGCTCTGCTGCTCTGGCAGACGGGGAAGATTTTTTTTATTTTTTTGCTAAATATGTTCTTGGAGAGTCCACAACTGTTGCATGTTACAAAGGTCAGAAGCAGAGACTTGAAATTGCTTACTTTCTGCTTCCCCTAGCCCTATTTCTTCTATAATGTTAATACATTTGTTATTGCTCAAGCATGTAGTCCCATTCGTATGAAGTTTTTAGGAAGTGGGTTAAGACAGTCTGATTTCCTCAGTTTTAGCTCATTCAATTCCAAATTTTCTTTCTGTGTCAGATGTGGTCACACTTTTTCTATGCTGTTGTCCCCAGCCTGCTTTTGTGCCCAGGGCTGACACCACTGCCATTATTGAAAGCTGAGACAAAGTACGCAGGTCCACACTGAGATTATCTTTCATCTCTACACCACCCTCACTATTTAGAGGCTTAATCTGTTCCTGTCACCTGAAGGAGTATCTTAGCTTTAGGATTATTGGTCACATTTATTTTTCAGTATATACCTGAGAGCCAGTCTACCTTAATGATTCAACTCTCTCTAGTTTTCCTCTAATCACATTACAGAAATTGCTATTCATATCCAAAGCTGAAAAAATAGGGGGGCATCTGTAAGAAACTTCCACGACTACTCAATAGAATTTCTTATTATCCTTCCTGTAAGCAATTTTACACAAATGTACTCTGTTTTATCTATTTTACCCCTTCTCATTCGTTCTGCTGCACCAAGTAAGGCCCCATAGACATCTATATCTTTCTTTTTTTTTCTATAGCCATTGTTAACTATGATCAGTTACTTCTCAGAAAGAGTGGTTAGGCATTAGAAATGCTGCACAGGGAGGTAGTGGAGTCACCGTCCGTGGCAGTGTTCAAGAAACATGGAGGTGTGGCACTGAGGGATGTGTTAGAGGGGATGGGTGGATATTTGAACTAGATGATCCTAGTGGAATTTTCCACCTTCATGATTATTTTGTTAACTTTATGCTACTCCAATCTATAGGTTGCTGTAGGTCATCTACTTTATGATATGGGTAACTTGCTTTATTGTAGTCTTTCACTGGCAATCCTTAATTTCTTAACTAAACCTAGCGTGGCCATTTTAATAGCTGTGTCTCCATTCCAGTTACTGAGGAATCTCAGTTATTAAACACTGATGAGACCAGTGTAAACCACTGAGCAGTAAGAACCTTCGGTCTGGTTTACTTCAATCATGATATGTCTATCTTAGCAGCACTAGGCTACCTTTTTCTTTGCTGTTCATTTCCTGGTTGCTGTTGTTCTCTTCATTTCTATTTGCTTGATATTTGATTTTTCTTTCACTCTGCAGTAAATTCAGGAGTGGACTCTACACACATAACTCTCTTCCCTTTATTTAGTTTATAGCTCAACTGCTGCTTGTTTGCCTTGACCTCATGATGCCTTGGCAAAGGTCAGTAAAATCCTGACTTGCATGGAGAATATGAATAGAGAACTATTACAGTTTTGCACAGTACAGGAAACTGTGAGGTGATGGACAGAAAGCAAATGAAAAGATACACTTCATTCCCCACACTGTGCACAATTAAACTTTTGAACTCAGGATGCATTCAAACAGAGAAGTTCAAGAAGAGATTTAATAAATTCTAGGAATAAAAATCTGCAAGTGCTTTTATGCAGAAAGAAACAAGCTCAGGCTCGGGAGGACTCTGAGCCCCCTATTTGCAGGGAGAACCACCTCAGGGGTGTGCTGCCCTGTCCTTTTAATCCATTTTTAAGCTTCAAATCATGAACCCTCAACAAAGTAGTGATCACATAATTCAGATAATCTTAGATCGCTTAGGGAGAGTTTACCTTTCTGTAGTAAATCCCCTATTTGTTGACATTTTTCTCATCATGATGCTCTAATTGAAGACAAAAGGAGAGCATTTGGAAGCTTACAGCTGGTTTTACACAACAGTCTTCTTACTAGTTAATCATGGAACTTCACGGCATTACTTCTTCCCAGTAAATTGGGTCAATCTTGTGGCCAGTCTTGGCACTTGGCGCTGGGAGACAGAGCTATGCATCCAGCTGTACATAAGCTGCCACCGAGCACTACAAAGCACATTGCAGTTACTCCCTGTGTGATGGAAGAGAAGTTCTTTACCTTCCAACAGGGGCTGTGAGAATTAGCACACAAATTTCTGTGTACTACTGTGACACTGCTGATAGAGTCACTGCTGGAAGAGTAGGGCAATTCAGGAAAGGCAACATGGCTTTTATTGATTGTTTTGCAATTCTTGATCATCAGATTTTTTCTTTTCCATCCTTCTGTCCTTTCTGATTTAAACTGAACAGAAAAATCCCATCTTTCTCTTGCTGAATATGTTGACTGCAACAACATCCATAGTGCTGGCATTACAAAACAGTATGAAGTAACATTTGGGACACAGAGGTCATATTTCCCATCTGGCCATATCCATTTGTTGGGCTAGAGTAAAGCATTCTGCAATGGAAAAAGGAAGAGGGACTGCCTCTAGTCTCTGAAAAGGAGAAAGCCTTATGAAAAATAATGAAATACAGTAGAGCACTGATTATCCAGATGCCATAGGGAAAGCTGAATAAGCCTGAATAGCAGAGGTTTCACAAATTCAAAGGAAATGTCAGCATAATTAATAGATATCGGGGGATAAGGCTGTGTTTTGGATAATAGAAAGTTTTGGAGCACTGAGGGGCAGATGAACCAAGGTTATACTGTTACACTGAAGCTGTACTGTAGCTTCCATAGCACACATTTTAAAAGCCTTTCCTAATAGCTGGTTGCCATCTGAAAATGCACTCTGTTTGGAAGAAAGAGAGAGAAATCATCGTGGGTATCACTTACAGAAAAATAGGACCAAGAACCCTGAGGTTCCCAAAGGGAACAGTAACTAAATTTTTATATTTTATTTTCTGGAAGTGATAAATTTAACCTAAGTGAAACTGCACAACATTCTACAAAAGAGACAATCTCTTTAGTTTAACTCTGTAGGATTTTCTTCTCTCACAGCTTCCACTCATGGATCACTCGTTCATGCATCTACAGCACCTGCCTTTGCACCTCCCATGGACCCATTGCTGGGTAACAGCTGGTGGAAGCTGATATTTGAATGGAAACCTTTTAATGGCAATTAGAATAATTTATTCCCATTCCATTTGCAAAGCAAAGTTACATTCTGCTCTAAACATATGGCATGCAAACAGATAAATGGATGGCTGTGCTGGCATCACACTGTCAAAACTAACATTGGCTGATCACAGGGCAGGATTATATTTGGCTTCTCGTTCTGCATGTGCTGTTTTTGCAGAGATATTTGAACTATTTTTCTACGTCCTCAGTGTAATTTTGATCATTGAGCTCTGAGAAAATCCTCATCAGTAATAACTCTATTTGCCACACCTGGGGTCAGGTTAAAAAACAAGTTTATAAATAGTGAGACATTGAGAACTGATAAGGAAGTGATCAAATTAACTGTCTGCAAAGCCATAGAGATCCTTTTTTGACAGGGTGAGGAGAAAATTTGCAAATCAGCATCATGACGTTCCTTGAAAATGTTTACGGGCTGCTACTATACATGAAAATACATGCCATCACCTGATTAATCCAGTGAGAAAAATATGGAGGTGTGCAATGATTGTTACTCCAAGGTGTGCTATAGACACAAATGGTATATGGAATTTACTTTGAAAATTCAGAATACTGTGGAACTATTAATTAGTTTTGCTGATTATCATTTGATGTTTCACCAGCAGTGTCTCATTTTCTCCATCAGCAAAAAACTTAGGACAAAAGCATGGATAATACCAGGCTAGCCCCTTGTCATGGATCACTGTGCAGATACCAGATTGAGTATGCTTTGCTTTCTGTAAGAAAAATGCAAGAGGGATCAATTATTACAGCTACACATATTTGTGGTTGAAATTAAAGCATGAGGAAATTTCAAGGACGTATACGATGTGGAGCTGTTTTTTGAACATCAGAAGGCAGTCAGCTCAAGACCCAGGGCATTTTATTTGGTATATTCATTTTTCAAGCGATTCACCATGAATATAAATGGTGAGAACTCACATACCTCTGTTTTAATTTACTGCAGCAAAGCAACTAGGTACTTCTCACAGCAAATCAACTCAGATGATTAACGTGCATTAGCTGTTTTTTTTAATCAACAGTATATTGCTTACATAAATGAATTTATGACATATGTACCTTTGAAATTATTTCTTGGTCTGCAGAAAGTGAAAATGATTGAGGGAGAAGCCCCATAGCAACACCCCTCCACCTCACGCATCCCTAGATCAGCCTGAACAGAGAGGGACAGGAGGGGCTTTATCAGAGGAAAAAAAAAACAAAAAACAAAAAACAAAACAAACAAACAAAAAAAAACTGGGAAAAGGTAAAATTTGCGTTCTTGCACCGGTAGATGGCTCTGTGAGATATCTGGAGGTAGGGCAGGCTCTGAGATCTGCTAACAGAACAGAGCAAAGCCCAGAGCTGGAAGTACACAATGAAAACGAAGTGTTACGGCAGCGCTTTCTTAAGGGTGAGAAATTGATGATTTCAGGGGGAAAAATAAGGAAGAAAAGAAACCAATAACGAATGCATCGTAGCAAAATTTCTTATTGCATTATGGAACATAAAGACTCTTAGTGTTGTCAGCCAAGGAATAGTCATGATTCACTTTGGTTCAATAAGAAAAAAATCCAGCGAACTGATAGACAAAAAAATCAGTACAAATTACTTCAAGTGTGAAAGGAACATTTTATTTTTATGAATATACAGGAAGTTCGCAACAGCTGAAGTTAAAAATATCTTTTTTGCATCCCGCCACTTACAATTATCAAGCTGGTACAGTTTTTATGCAAATATTTTAACTATTAACTGATATAAATGCCTGACGTGATGATGTAAGTCCTAATGTGCCTGTCTGCTAGGTGATCTCCTTCTTCAAGCAATCTTGTCATTAACATCATAGACAAATCACAATACCAGGCAGATACCTGTGAATAGTCAGTTATTTGTTCTGGAATCATAGAATCATAGGGGTCAGAATGGACCTCCAGAGATCATCGAGTCCAACCCCCCTGCCAAAGCAGGTTCCCTACACCAGGTCACACAAGTAGGTGTCCAGGCAGGTCTTGAACATCTGCAGAGAAGGAGACTCCACAACCTCCCTGAGCAGCTCTGTCACCCTCACCATAAAGAAGTTCTAATGCACATTTGTGAGGAACTTCCAATGCTGCAGTTTCTGGCCATTTCCCCTTATCCTGTCTCCATGCACTGCTGAAAAGTCTGGCCTCGCCACTCTGTCCCCGCCACTGTAGATACTTATAGACCAGGATCAGGTCCCCTCTCAGTCTTCTTTTCTCAAGGCTGAACAAACCCAGTTCACTCAGCCTTTCTTCATAGGAGAGATGCTCCAGGCCCTTCACCATTTTTGTGGCCCTCTGCTGGACTCTTTCCAAGAGGTCCCTGTCTTTTTTGTACTGGGGAGCCCAGAACTGGACGCAATACTCCAGATGAGGCCTCACCAGGGCAGAGTAGAGGGGGAGGATCACTTCCCTTGTCCTGCTGGCCACGCTCTTGTTATACATAGAATCACAGAATCATTTGAGTTGGAAGGGGCCTGTAAAGGCCATCTGGTCCAACTCCCAGCAATGAACAGGGACACCTACAGCTCCATCAGGTGCTCAGAGCCCCTTCAGCCTGACCTTCAGTTCTCCAGGGACGGGGCTTCCACCACATCTTCAGGTACATCTCTCTTAGTTTGAAACCATTTTCCCTTGTCAAATCCCAACAGACTCTGCTAAAGAATCCATCCCCTTCTTTCTTACAGCCCCCCCTTTTAGATACTGAAAGGCTGATCTCAGGTCTCCCTGGAGCCTTCACTTCCCCACACTGAACAGCTCCAGCTCTCTCAGACCATCCTCATAGGAGAGGTGTTTCAATCCATGAATCATTCTTGTGGCTCTCCTCTGGACATGTTCCAACAGTTCCATATCTCTCCTATACTGAGGACTCCACATCTGTATGCAGTACTCAGTTGATATATACGCTTTTAACAAATAATACAGATTTAGAGCCAGGAAGAGAGCTGTTTGTCTTTAATACTGTTTTCTGGATAACTAGAAGCAACACATTAGAATAAAACATATTTTGCAGATCTTTACCAATCGTGCAACTTAAAAAATATTAGCAGTAGTTTTGTAGTGAGAATTTTAGATTCATAATTTTTTGTATAATCTCTAATCTTTTTCTTAGATGAGCATAATTACCTTCATAACTCTTGTGTTGGTTGTTCAGTAACACTGTAGTCTTCATAGAATGGTCTAGGTTGGAAGAGACATAAAGATCAGCAGGCTCATCAAGATGGCATCAGAGAACAAAAGACCATGTGGATGGAGAGCAGCTTTCTAAGCAGGGCAGAGTGGTGATGGCTGAACTAAAGAATGAATGGATGTGGGAGGAGGTGATGGGAGTACGGCAAGGAGGCAGGGGGCAGAGTGAAAGAGAAGGAGAAGGGATAATTAGATGATGGGATCAGCAAGGTCAGGTGTAAAGCAGCTGGACAGGTAGGTGTGAGAGAAAGTTCAATGTGCTCTTTTGGAGAAAGTTGTTATGCACTGCCTGGAAAGAGGACTCCAGGGCTGGAGAAGGCAGGAAGGCCATGCTGACATGGCCTCAGAGACAGATACCAAGCTGGTGAGCTTAATTGCTGAACTATTTGAGCAAATTAATTATGTAAATGTTACGTGTTCCTCATTTAACAAATGGAAAATTAAAGAGGCTTAAATTGCAAAGCAAACAGCAATTAAACCTGCTGCATCTGTACATGTGTGTATGCACCTGGATAGCAGATCACTGCCATTGCCAGGACAGTCTGCCTTGGTAGTAGCAGCTGGAGGGTGAAAAAGAATGAGCATCTCACATGCTGATGAGGAAACCAGTAAATGCAGCAGCGTTTTCATGGGGCACACTTTTAAGTTAAAGGCACCTATTTTTATCATTTTTCAGAAATCTTTGTAATGTAAATGCATGCTACCAAGTACTGAAAACCAAAAGTTAAGTCCTGCGATACATAAACATGCATGCATAAATGAATATTGTTTTTAGGAAACAAATATGATTGAGAAGTGAGTCCTTAGACTTGTCTAGTTTCTAATTAAACAAAAAGTAGGAAGACTGGATGTAATACGCTGAAGAGAAGTGAGCAGAAAAAGGTCAGGCAGGGTGTCAGCCTTGAAATTCAGATTAAGGCAATTACTCAAACTAGAAGCACAAACAAGAAAGGCAGATGTAGTGAGCACTCAAAACAAACACCCTCTCTGGAGGAGAGCAAGCAGAGTGAGGAGCTGCCATTCACCCCAAATGTGTTGCCCTAAGGCTGAAATGTAACAGCTGGGGAACGTGCTGCAAAGTTTTGAGTGAAATGCAGATCAGCTAGAAGTGCTTCTGTGCACGTGGAGGATGTGCTCAGTGCTTCCAGCAGATCTGGGGCTAGGCAGGTTCTTCTCCTGGCAAAGGCTTTGTCCATGCCTGCATGCTGCTCAGGCAGGGTCAAAAGCGTGCTGATACCTAGCTGCACAAATGCAATGAAAATCCAGCAATTATGTTGATTTTTCTGTCTTGTAACAAAATGCTCCTCTGCCCTCTGCTAACCTCTGTCTGTTTCCCAGATGCTCTCTGCTTGTCTCTCTTTCTCAGGTTTTATAATCTTTTTTCTTTTGTTACCATTTTTATCCCTGTTGGGTACCAGTGTCCCTTTCTCTTCAGGTACCTAACTGATGAAGGCATTTAGGCTAACCTGGGGGCGTTGGCTCTAACCAGTGGTCACAGCTAGACCTTTGCTGCATCTTTGTTAGGGCTGGTGAAGGAGTGGTATATCCAATAGCTTGCATGCTTTTCTAACATTAAAGCATCACCTACACACTACTCTTTGTTAAATGCAGTGGCTGCATTTTTGCCCTACTGAAATAACTGAGGAAATCCACAAGGATTTTAACCTGAGCAGAGATTGAAGAAAAAATAAAGATGTCAAAGTTATATACTTTCCAGTTTCCTCTGAATCCCTTCTGTGGTAATTCTCTGTGTTTTGACCCAGGGAATTACCAAAGCCCACACAAATATCTGCTTCAGCCCAGAAATGAAAGTCTTACCCTGGAAACACCTGCCGTTCTCCTGGGTAGTGATGACAGAGCTTCACTGGTCACCTTTTTGTCAGCTTCCAGGCACAGCCTTTAACTCTCAGTGCTGAGTGTTGCAGTGCATGGACAGTCTATATAGCCTGTGGGAGGATGCAGGCAGAAGTGCTGGCGCCCTGGTGTGAGTCTTTCCTCAGTAATGGGTCTGAGCCTTAATGCTGGGGATAGAGTCCCCAGGGCACTCTGCAGAGCTTCTCAAAATGTTTCAAAATTTGGCTTCTGATTCAGATCAGGGTTTCGCTGAGAATTCTTCCTGGCCTTCCCACTGAAATGTATTTGGATGTTGGGCACTGTATGCCTTGTCTGAACAAGTGTTTTCCTCCAATGCTCCTTCAGACAAGAGTTATTCGAAAACAGCTGGGCTTCTAGGGATTCTGATGTTTTCCTACCTGAAATTTATATAGATCTGTGCCACTTTGTGAGATATCAAATCTTGTCACCATGGTGCAGTAAGCTCTGCCTTCTCAAATAATCACAGACTCATAGAATCATTAAGGTTGAAAATGACTTTTAAAACCATCTGGACCAACTGTTCATACCACAGGTATTGCCACTAAAACAGCTCCATGGTTCTTGAACATCTCCAGGGATGGTGAATCCACCACCTCTGTGGGCAGCCTGTGCCAGTGCTCAACCGCTATTTCAGACAAGAAGTTTTCATAATACTCAACCTGAATCTCCCCTGGCGTGACTTGAGGCCATTCCCTCTTGTCCTGTCAACAAGCCAAAGGGATCAGGATCAGTATAGCAAAGCATGCAAAAAAACCAACCAACCAAACAAAAAAAAAACAACCAAAAAAACACACGCAAAAAAACTTTCAGTCAGGACAATAGCAGTTGCAGGTTATCTGAAATTATCGCAAATATAAAGACTTTAGGTGCATCCTCTTCCTTCTGTTCTCCCTCAACCACAGGGCTTCATATTCCAGCTCTGCCGCAGCTCTTCCTTTTGTTTACTCAACTGTGTAATAGACTCAGAGTTTCTTTCTCAGAACCACAGGCAGAAAAAGTCCTGGTGTGACCGCTCAAGTGAGCTGTGCTCTACTCTGCACTAAATCAAGGGCAAGTCAAACACTTTTTGTTAATCTAAATTTGAGGTTACATGGGGTTTGTAAAGGCAGAAAAAAAACCCACTGCTAACAAAACCTCAAAGCACTGAATTGATGATGGCATTCATCACAGGCAGGTCCATGAATATGCATTGCTGTTTCCTTCCAGAAGGCTGTATTACCTCAACAACACAGGGAGAGATGGATAGAGAGGGCACACTAACCCAGTTAATGGATAGCAATCTGATAAAGGAATTGCTAAGGTTGGTCTTCCACAATCCCTGCTTTTCCCAGTGTGGATATCTGTCTACATGAGAGCTGAAAAGCTGCAAGGCATAGAAATGGCCTGCTGTCATTTTACCAGAAGAGTGAAAAATAAGTGTCTTTCTGCTAATACCAGCTTCTGGGGAAGGCAGTTCCAGAAAAGAAAATTGCAACAGTTCCCAAGGCAAAAGCCTGAGTAAGGTTTTGCCTGCTGGTGCTTATCTTTTATGTCTGATACAGCTGTATGTTGGTCAAGGTTGGGAAGCAGAAAAATGGGATTCCTCTCAGATGGGTCATTGGTATTGTCCTACTGAGAAAACAAATCAGAGTTGTCTACAGCAGCAATCTTCTCTCTCTACCTCTTCTACACCCAGAACAGACAGTTCTTGTCTTTTGCTGCACATCCAGACTGACAGCCATTTGCTTGATCGGAGAGACCGCTGCCATCTTAAGGTTCACTTTCTAGGAAAGTTTTAGCCAAATGACTCCCTCACTGTTTCATGTTTTGCTTAGGAGTTGTAATTCACCCTACAGCTTTTGAAAGCAAAGCTGAGAGTATGTACTAAACAGGGAAGAAACCAACCTTGATAAGCAAAAGTAGGTGAGCCTGAATCAAACACGCCAGATAAAAACACTTTTGAGGAAGTTCAAAAAGCCATTATGGGGATATAGATCCAAATCTTGCAGGTGGCTTTTCTTTTTCTGATAAGTGGAACCAAATCCCTACATCTAAAACTCTCACCCTAAGCACAGTGCACCACTGAGGTCTGTGGTGAGAGCTGGGCTCTATCCAAGGAGACATCAACACACTGCTCATCTACAAGACAGTATTTTTTTTGTCCTGCCTCAACTTGGGGCTGTGTCCTGCATAAGCCACAGGATGTGCTTAAATGAAAAGGTGCATGTCATTGCTGTGAAAAAATATGAGATCTGTTCCAAAAGTAATGCCTCCTATTTATTATATTGGCCCACGACATTAGAGGCAAATGTTGGTGTTATGGCAATAGAGGCTGAACCTTCCCATTACATGTTGTTGCTGTGTGACAGATGGCAGCAGAGGGGAAGTCTGACAGAATGGTTTCTGATGTGGAAGTGCATATGAAGCAAAGGTGTATAACTGGATTTCTCTATGTTGAAAAAATGGCACCCACTGACATTAGCCAATGCTTGCTGAATTTTTATGGAGAACAAACAGTGGATGTGAGCCTCAGCATTTTAGTAATGATGCTCTGAAACACATGTACTGGTGCAGAATTTTATAAGTGCAGCGTGCAGGTTCTTGTTTATTGCTGGTGAAAATGTATAGATAATGGTGGTAACTATGCTGAAAAAAATAATGTTCTGTAGCTGAGAATTTGTTCTATCAAATAGCGCTATTGTGCTCTTTATTGTAGTTTCCATAGAAATAAATAGGAGGTATTACTTTCAGAGCCTCCTTCGTATGTCATTTCAGCTGTAGAATAATTGAGCTCTGATCCAAACACATATTTTTGACTTGGCCTGTCAAGCACAGAGTGAAGGACTGATTCACAGCCCAGGGAGATGTTTCACAGGCACCAAGGACTTTAAATCAGGACTTCAGTCATGGGGCAAAGCTCAAGGGTATGTAGATAAAGATGCCTTTGGAGTGGGCAACAACGATCTCTGAAGATCTGGAAGTCAGAATGCAGATTTCAGGAAGGAAGAATCAAAATGACTGCCAAGAGTCAAAACACACCCTGTTTAAATATCAGCTCCTGATGAAGCATCTCAAGAGACAAGGTGTCCTCAAGTTATCAAGCAACAAACTTAGGATACTTGAAACAAAACTATTTTAGAGATATTCAATCTTCTTAAAGGAGGTGGTTCCAGCAATTAATAAACTTGTCCTTTTGTTTTTAATGCTCTCAAAAATGGCACTTTATCTCAACAAAAATATCAGGAAATTTTTTACATTTTCAGTCAGCTGTCAAAAAAGTAATTTTTTTTTTTAATTATTATTATTATTTTTTTTGAGGGAAGCTGTAACGATTTTTGTCATCTCAAACTCTTTTAGCTTCTGATGTAAAATTACGGCATGGCTTGTGATCTCCAGCTGAAGACCCCATCAAACACAAAAGCAGCAAAAAATTTCCAGTTTCAAGTGCAGAAGGAATGATAATATATATGTATGTCAGCAGTATGTCCAGCAATTACCTGCAATCACTTTTCTCTCTGCCTTTCTCTCTAGTAAACAGGCAATGCTTTATTAATTTAATTACAGCTCTCTAACCTCCTCAGGTGGCAGATATGCCTGAATCTGAGAGTGGTGAAAGGAATAGTGTGGCAGAGAAAGTCCTACAACCCTTCATTTTATTGATTCAAAGCATGGCATCTTATTAAATAATATCTTAATTGCCAGCAGCTCCAGAGCCTTTCTGGATCAGAGGTTAATTTTTATTTTCTCTCCCTTGCAGCAGAACAATGTTTCTTTAGCAGAGCATGTCTGCCTTCAGTCACCATGTGTGGTGATGAATGTGGCTGAAAGGAAATGGTATTTCAGAAGTTTGGGAAACGTCCCCTCTATTTTCAGTTTCAGTGGCCTAGTAATTATAAAACTGCTCCCACACACATTGTTCATTTTCATTAAAACTAGACAAGTGTAATCAATTCTTAAGCTTTTATTTGGAGATCTTTTACATACTGACTGAACCAAACTGCTCCAAAACACTGAAGCTTTTATTAACACTGGAGAAACTGAGAGTCCAACCAGAAATGTAGTGAGCCATCCCGACCCTTCAGCACTGCACAGAATTGGCCTTTTAATAAGAAAAGTAAAAGGCACCGTTTCCACTCTGTCTTCCTCAACCAAAACAGCTGACTTCGTATCATCCATCAGGATGTTAGAAATTATATAAACCCATCATTTACCATGAATAAAACCAGGTTGAGGCTGGCTATGCAGCCTGAATTTCATTCAATATTTAATGACGCATGTGTTGCATTTTATTTTATCTGTGGCGGTTTTCAGCCTCTTTATTTATTACAATCAGCTTTATTTCTAGTAGTAGTAGTACCTTAGAGTAAGAACACACTCCCAGCTGCTTTAGGGGGTTAAAGAAACCATTTACAGAGTTAGAAAGAAGGAGAGAAAAGGAGAAGATGAAGGAAAAACAAGATGGATAGAGGGAGAAGGAGCAGAAGAAGTTATATTTACCTATCTGTTTTAAATAATGGAACGGAGGATTTTTCAAGGTCTTTTTCATTCCTATTTATGATTTACTTTCTGTGCTAAAATATGTGAATATTTCATAATCTTAATGACATTTTACTTCACCTGATCACTATGAGGTAAAGCAGTACTGTTAGTCCAGGGGTATGACAGGGAGCCACACGCCTCATGGCGCTCATTAGGGTACCTCAGCTAGGTGCTCAGACCTTTTTGGCTCAGTGAGCCAGTCAGATTTTGGTGGGGCTAAAGTCATGGAAGGAGACAAGAGATTCAGTGCTTTGGCTTCTCTTGTCCCACCCTGTATGGGAATTGTTGAGTCATGGCCTGAACCACTGATTGATCACCTGAGGCAAGGACTGGGTCAGCCGTGGGAGCACAGGTGAAGGGGTGGAACCTGGCTCCACCTGTCCTAGACCCCATTTAAGGGCTGACTACTACTGGGGAAGGGTTTCTTTCTGGAGATCTCTTCTTTGTAGTGCTTTTCATTGCAAGCCTAAATCTTCAGGTACAGGTGAGCATTCCTTCTCTGTTTGTTCCTTTGTTATCTCACTATGGTACTCTTTTCAACTGTACTTTGTTGACTGTACATGCCCTAATTGTTTTCCATTTTTATTAAGAAGCATCTTCCAAGGTAGGTTAATGTGTTTTTTAGCTAACTGCAAGTAAGACGGAGTTTGTTTGTTTGTTTGTTTGTTTGTTTTTTTAAATAAACTCTTCTAAAATTGACTTTTTTTTCCCTTCCAGAGTCTTTTATCATTCTTGAAAAGTAGTCGTGTACTGGCTGAGAAATGTCTCTTGATATTACAGCAGCATTTTCATGCTGCCCATTTTTCAAATTTTTGGAGATTTTAACGTTGGGCATAGCCAAATTATAGAGGAATCTGTGTTTGTATATGTGCATGAAGCAAGGAAGGAGGTTGAGCTGAAGTTATGAAGTATTTTACAATGTAATTCTTTTAGGAATGTTATATTTCTTTAGAAAAGAGGTGATGAGAATCTGTTTGTAACATCTGAATAGTGTGCTACTTTTGGTGTTAAAGAAGTATTTTTTTGCTGAGACTAGTGAACAGGGGTGCCATTTCAATCCTTATAGTGGCATGAGCTTTTTTTAAGGGAGAGATGAAGAGCAATGTTGGATGGAAAAAGTGTGGTAGGTGTGCAGGATGCAGCTGTGAAAGCACCTTGGGGAAGTGGTAAGTTTAACGGTAGTGGGAGTGACGTGGCTACTTGCAAGTAGACCTGTCCCTAGCACCCATGGTGTTCTCTGAGAGATGAGGTCAGGGTAGGGAGTCTGCTGGCTTTAGCAGAACTGTCTTGGCCTTGGGGTGTGGAGATTTCTTCTTCAGATCCCTTCAAATGGAATTTAATATGAAGTCTGACCTGTCACAATCTTTTTTATTGTAACATTAAATAGCTTACTAAAATAGTATAATTAATGGTAATGACTGGATTTCTTTACATGTCCTGGCATAAAAATACTATTTTGATGCAACATGATGTGCCCAGATAATGCCAGGGGGAAACACATTAGTTTCTATTATTGGTTACTGTTATGGTAGTGTTGTGGTTTCACTTATAATAGAGCAGCACTGTCAGAGACATGAAATAGACTTTTTAAAGAACAAATGGATGAGTTTGTCTTTAAAATCTTTGGACCAGACTAAGCTCAAAGTGCAACAGCAAAAAAGAAAATCAGTGTAGAAGAGCCCTGTAACTCCAATACAACTGTTAACTTCAGTTTTTTTCTGGACACTTTGTTGGGCCAGTTCAGCACACAGAGCTAGATGAAAGCAATTAACTGTTTGTTTTTTTTTTTTTTGATTCCAAGCAGTAAGTCAGCTTTGTGCTTGCTTAGCATGCAATTGAATTGCCATAGGCTGCTGTGTCAATGCCACTCAAGGCCATGGCTCCATGAATATTTCTTTTGGCAGCAGAGCTAGCTGGAGTTCCTCTGCTCAAATTCACAGGTAGCCTGTATTCTGCTTTCTTTTGACACAAGGTGAAAAGGAATTGGATGAAGCTGCCTATTACCACATATTTTTTTTGTTTGTGAGATATTAACACCTACATAGTTATTTAGTGTAATTTAGATGACATGCAGTAATGTGCTAACTGCAAAAAAAACACATTTTTTTCCCCTAAGCTTCCCAGTGGTATGTGCCCAGCAGTGGAGGATTTAATGCAGGTTTCCTTCAGAATCATAGAATCAGCCTGCAAGATCATCTAGTCCAACCATCCTTCCATTACCATTGCTATCACAATCCTCTAAACCGTATCTTGTAGATCATCCAGGTGTACACTGCTAGGGATGGTGACTCCACCACCTCCCTGGGCAGGTAAATTAGGACAAATCATCAGTCTCAGCAATGTATGTCAGCACCAAAAAAAGAAAGTGTGTTACAAAATGTTTGAATAGCAGTTACTTTTCAAAAATTCGTAGTCTGCTCACTGTGTTGAGAGTGGAGAATAGGAAGAAATGAAGTACAAATAAATTCTTTTGCACTGGTCGCATATCAGAAAGAATTTGATCATTTTTACTGCTAAATATGAGTAGCTACTTGCTGTCAGTTTTAGCCCCTCTGCCAACTAGAGCGATCCTAACTAATGTTTTACATCACAATCAGGCTTGCAGAATCCTCAGCGGGCAGCAGACAGCTTCTTTTGGAGAATAAAAGGGGCAGATCTCCAGTGTCCATGCTGGTTCTCCTAGATAATCTCATGGGGGTGCCCCTATGTGTGCACACATTCACACAATGTTTGTACAAAGGAGCTGATTTTTCTATTCTTTCTTTGGTTGACTGCATTGCCAGAGGGAAGGAGAAATGCTCTGTGGGAAAACGTGTGCCTGTAATGGAGGATTAATTAACGTTAGCAAGAAGGTTATATTATTTAGATCAAGACAATTTGTGTAGCCCTTAAGGGAATGGGAAAGAAATATGCATCTTTTTAAACACCAAGAAATAAAATACCACTAAATCTTTATTGTTCTTAAGCAGGAGTTGGAAGATTTTTCCTTTATTAATTTTAAAAGATCCTGGTGAATTTCAAGTACTAGTGGTAAGGAAATTTGATCTGGGAAAAGTAAAACTGAAATACTGCTCTCCAAGATTATTTTCTCCAGTGAAGAGCAGTCTGTGTGTGCAGGTTTACTTTGAATTAATAACTTGAAACCTAGAGAAGCAGAGTGTGTCTTGTTTTAATTGGGCCCCCTTTTTAACCAGTGTTTTTTGGAATCTGACATTAGGAGAATTGTGTCAGTTTGCCCCAGATGGGTTTAGGAACTGTATTCCCATTCACAGAAAGGGTATGATTTTTGCATAAAAAGAAAAAATGAGTTCATATGGGGACTAAGCAACTGCATGTCATTGCCTTGCACCATCACATCTGGAGATGTTGGTCCCATCATGAAAGGGATCAGCACAGAAGAGATCTGTGCTGTCAGTGATGTTGAACTGTGGAAGAAGTAGGGTGGGCACAGGTACAGAGTAGACCTAGAAAGTCCTTGTTACTCTTTTTGTCAACATAATGGAAACTAACTTGATGCTGTCTTGGTTAGACAGCATCAGATGGCCAGATGGAAGCTTTGCCTTTTGATTCTTTTCAGAAAGAATAGGCCTTCTAACAAGAATTATAAGATAAAGGTGGGGAAAGGAGAAAAGTGCTGAAACACTTACATGGTGCAGAAACAAACAGCCTGATGTGACTAAATGAAACTTCAGTCACTGTGGCATCAAGGTCAAGAGCATTTTACAGATCTGAACTTTTATATTGAATGAAGAGTTGGCCTGGTCAAGTTATAAATATGCAGATAGATTGACAGTGTGACACCCCTGGGAAGCAATAAGATGTGGATATAGTTCTCAGTTCTACTCATATGGAGAGTTATTAGTGACCTTTAAACTGTAGAATATTCGTAAGCACCCAGTGAAGACACTAACAGGAAAGCTAAATGAGCAATCCATCTTGATGCTTACTCTGGGGGAAATTGGGACATTCTCATACGGGGAATGAATCTGGAAAGAAAAAGGTCCCAAACTGAAATGTCAGTGGAGGACAAAGTCATGCAGATCATAGCTCACTAGAGCAGTCAAAGCACCAGCTGGAAAGGATTCCTTGGGCTGCTAAAATATGCCTAGATTTTCAGAAGGTTACTTTGGTTAAATGTAAGTCTGTGTAAAACAAATGTGCTTGAGCAAAGCATAATGTCATTGTGAGATAAGACAGAATATTTTATGACTAAATAGTGGTTTATTCAACATGATTGCTTTACAATAGCCACTACTAAAAGTGCAGTGCAATGCAGAAGAGTGAAAGATACCAGGGAACTGGAGCTGTTCAGAATATTCATGAATAATATGGGGAAAGGAAGGAGTAGTGAAGTGATCAAGTTTGTGTTAACACAAACTTATTTAGATTTGACAGTTCTGAAGCTGATGGTGCAGGTAAAATTTTGCAGATGGATGAAACGGAGACTGAGTAATAAAACTGTAAATGAAATTCAGTGTTGCTAGGTGTGAAGCAATGCACAAGAGGAAAAATATCTCCTGCTATCCATGCCATATCAGTTCTAAATTAGTCATTGTAGATTTCTCTGGAAACAATATTCCTGTGGTTGGCAGAGGTCAAAAACATCAGCCAGATCTTAGTAAAGAAATGCCAGTTATGATCAGAGAATCAAAAACCTCTGTTGGAAATTGAGGAAAGTAATAAGACAACAGTGGGAAACACCATTAATGCTCTCTTTAAATCTGGGCTGAGTCTGTGTACAGCATGCCACAAGCTGACACAGTTTGAATATATGGGTAATAGTAGGACCTGAGGAGGGTGAGGGGAGAGGTTCAGGACTGTTATCTTATGAGATTGAATTAGTAGAGGATGGTTAATGACTTATAATACTGCTGACCCTTCCCATTCACTGCTGACCTCCAATGGGAGCAGAAGGCTGTTAGAGCAGGCCCTTTGGTCCAACACAGTGGGGAAGTTTGTATCTGCTCGTTTTTGTAGCTGCATTCCTTGAACAACTGCTTTCTTTAATTTAGCTCTGGTAAATTCGCAATTTTGGAATATTCAGATTATCCACCCAGTAGCATTATAGACTATTAGGACTAAGCCACTTCTTACTTGCTGTAGTTGTGCTATAATAAATATATAATAAATATTCATAGCTTCATTACAGTTTATGGTTTCTCAATGTACTTACTAAGGGATTATTTTGGGGCTTTGTTTTAATGAGGCACAGAAACTTTAATAGTCCTTTCAGAGCCTTATGCAACTGTATGTTTTACTTCTTCTAAGAGCTAAATAACTCTTGATTTGAATGATTTAGTAGCAAACTCACTTAGTTGCTGTGTTGTGGTTCAATGGTCTGCAAAATTTTCTTTTTTGAAATACAAACCTATTATGTAAATATTGAAGAGCATCTTCAGGAAAACTAACTTTAATTTGCTTTAGTCTCTTTTTTTTTTTTAATTTTTTGTTTGTTTCAAACTCTGCGAGATCACTCACCAGACTCTTTTCTTCAAGGTATGCAAAACCAAATTGCTTTCTGACTGAAAGCATAAGTTTTTGCCCAGAAGCAATATTCCAACTGAGTTGGACACCCTCTGAAAACTGAGAATAGATAAAGAGGGATTAACAGAACACATTCCCGAGAGAGGATGTTAATGTGGTTTTGAACTGTGATTTCAAAACCTGGTCAACATCTATCTATTACTTGGACCCTTTGTCCTCTAGCTCTTGAGTTTCCTGCTTCCTGAATGGCTCCTTTACAGCATAAACTGTGCAGATTTCATGTTGGATAGAAGGAAAAACTATTCTCAGGAAGAGTGTAGATGCATAGACACAGGCTGCTCAGGGAGGTGGTGGACTCTTCATCCCTGGAGGTGTTCAAGAACTGTGTAGATGTGGTACTCAGGGATGTGGGTTAGTGAGCAATGCTGGTGGTAGGTGGATGGTTGGACTTAGATGATCTTAGAGGTCTTTTCCAACCTTAATGATTCTGTGAACTACCCTGAAACACTGCTATCTACAGCACCTCAAAAAATCAAATCAAGTCTAAAATCAAATTTGTTAGAACCTATAGGAATAGATATTTTTACAAGTCCAGTTACTTTCATAGAGAAGCCTAATTCCCTCCAAGGGGTTTATATGCTTCTGGAACATAATTCTTGGGACAAAATTTTTAATCAAAAAATTTCTTACTTAATTAGGGAACCTTACAATTTAAAGTCTATAAAAGCTAAAGGTGAATGAATTCTGAAACACAGCAACTCCTGGTGCAATTTGTAGAAGGTTTTGACCTTACAGTTGTGAGCAGTCCATAAAACAGAGCCCTAAAATGCCAACAAAATATTTTGTAAACAGTTGGGGTGAGGTTGTGAAACTGACTGAACCAATCTGTCACACAGTGGTGTTTATTGAGCCATTAAGTCTATGTTATGAAAGGGCAAGTCATTAGCAGAGCCACTGCCATGCTGATAGAAAAAAAAATGTGTGAGAGGTGGAAATGGCTAGGGAATAGTGTAACATTTTGGCTTATTTTTTCCTTTTCTAAACATCAGAAAAAAAAATGAAGTGTTTAATTAACTATTTACTCTGAATTTAACAACTTTCCCTTAGTTCATTTGCTTAAGTGCTGCAGCAATCAAGAATACATTAGCTAATGTTGAAGCTCAGCAAGGGAAGAAGCTAGAGGCAGGTGCTGGGGTCAGTGTGTGGAGAATCAAGTGACCATCACTGTCTTCCTGTTTTAATTTGTCTGCAGGAGCTTCCTAGAGTCACGGTGGCACAGCTGGAGTCACCAGTCATTTCCAGATGGAGCTATGAGGATTGTTGTGAATACATCCAGCTGGAAAAGGTCTGCAGTTGAGGAAGTGTGTGCTGATGACTGGAATACTGTATTGTCTCGTGAGTTTGTTCCCTTTGCCATGTGCTCCATCCATTGTTAACTAGTACGTGAGAGATCATGGCACCAAGCAGAAATTATGTGGGCCTGAGTTGAATTAATTCTCTTCCCTACATTCCCTTGAACAAATGAAGATTTCAAAAGCAACATGAAAGTATATTTTCAGATTTTCAGAAGTTCAAAATCCCTCATGTTATAGATAGTAAAATAAGTAGTGAAGAAGATATAAAAGAGGATATGTTTCTGGATAAAGACAAGTGCATTTATTAAAAAGAAAATATTAGGGCTCTGCAGGCAGGGCAGTGCCTTGATTTACTTTACCTACAGCAGTTACAGCTTGGTTATTTTCAAAGGTGGTTTTGTTGTTGTGTTTTTTTTTTTATTTTTTTTTTTTAAACTTGGACATGATGATTGATCTGTTGCATCTCAATGGTGGCTGCGTATTTGTTGTGAGCATGGGCAGTTAAGTTTTCCCCACTCGACTGAAACTGGAAGATCCCTATCCTTTGTTTAGGAGTAAGGGTTGCCTCTGTGTTGTCTTCAGGTGTGTTCCTGCCATGATGAAGTACTGCTTGTGGACACTTTTAGAAGTGTTAAATGAACTCATAGAGATATTCCCGTTTGTCTTCACTTTGACCGTGATTCATAGCTAGTTACAAAGGCAGCTAGTCAATGTAGTAACACTGGGATGGACTTAGCATTCTGTATATTCATACACTCCTCTCTATTACGAAGTTTTGTGCCAAATATCAGTTTACTCTAACAATTTATAGCTTTCCATTTAGGGACCAATTCATCCTTGGCTGGGAAAGAAACCCAAAGCAATAATCAAGCAGGAAGAGAATTGGGAAAAGTGTCCCACATTGAAGGGGGGGGAGGGGGGGCGGGGAATTGTAGCACAGGAGTTGAAAGATGTAAGTTACTGCATTTCAGTGCGTTAAGCAGACCTCATAGGCAAAAACTTTTATTTCATTTCTTTCTCTCTCTCTTGGATAGTTGTTATATTTCAGGAAAAGCATGTTTAATCTTGGCCAATTAAACTTGCTAGCACTCAGCTCTTAACAGGTATTTTCTTCCTTTTGTCCTTTTTTCTTTCCCTTTTTTTCTCTTTTTTTTTTTGTTCCAAAGAGGAGCATTTACTGATAATAGACTTTTCAACCTAAGGAATTCTTTTGAATTAAAAGGGATGGTAGAAGGATTCATTATGAATAAGTATGACCTTGATTTTTTTTTTTTTTTTTTTTTTTTTTTTTTCAGATATTTTAACCTTAACTGATTTTCTTTTAATCCCTGGGTGTTTAAAATCAATTGCCAAAGATACCTGCTTCTTTCACTTGCCTGCAGTGGCAAGCACAAGTAACTCTGCAAGAAAAGCCACCATCAGGCATTGCTTTCTGGTGATGTAAGAGAAAGGGTATACGGTATCTTCAAAATGCCCCCTCTTTAAGAGAACAGTGAGAGTTCACAAACACTTAATGAACTCAAGTCATGATAACATGACCACTTGATCCTACAGGCTCAGCAGTGCTGGTGGGACATGATGTATTTGCAATTATCTGGAAGTGCTGTCCTTGGAGACACTCAAGGTCAGGCTGAACTGGGCTCTGAGCAACCTGATGGTGCTGTAGGTGTTCCTGCTCATTGCAGGGAGTTGGACCAAATGACCTCTAAGCGTCCCTTCCAACTCAAAAAATTCTGTGATCTAATCATCTGTTCTGCTCCTTTACCCCACTATAGGATTCACTATTCCTGAAACTTTAGCAGCTCTTGCCAATTTTTGCAGGAATATTGTAGGGTTGCATTTATTTGAAGCTGATTGTTAGTGTCATGGATAAACACCTGCCATTCTCAAATCAGGAGGTTAAAAAAGTACAATTATTTATTAACTGTAATGCTGTAGAGGAGAGATTTACAAAAGTATAGAGTAGGCATTTGTGAAATTCTCTGATTTCAAAGAAAAAATGTATGACTAAACAGTGAAGCTCTGTATATTGTTGATATGCTCCTATCTGAGGAAGCCTTCATGCTTTTTCTAATTTGTCACAAAAGAGCCGTGCACCTGGCCATCATAAACGTCTGGAAGAGGGAAGCTAGGGGTGTGATCCTCTCTGTAGTGATGCCAATTGCAGACTCCAAGAAAGCACGTTATCACACACCCAGACAGATGTCAAAATTGTGTATAGCAGGGATGTTTAGTGCCGTTCTCTTAAGTTTTCCTTATTTCTCTGTTTAGCGTAGATTGATAAAGCTACACAATGTTATGTAATATGGTTGTTGGAAAGCTGCTGGAAACCTGTTGGGAAGCATAGGTTGTTCTCCCTCCGGTGCTGCTGCTGGCACAAAACCACCATTTTCTTTAGAGCAGCAGTGACTAAACAGGGTTGGCTGTGCATATCAGCCTGGAGGGAGTCTCCTGCTCACTGGCTTATAAGGCATGTTAAAAGCTTTAACAGACTTCATTTTAGATTAGGGAAAATGTGCGAGCTGGGCTCTTTTTGGGTCATCCTTCCATGTGTGGGTTGCTGCCATTCAGTGGATAAGTAGCCTAGGAAGAGATGTACCTCCAAAAGGAGTGTACGCCCCCATTTCCAAATCAGACAAATATTTAGATCCCTTTGATCCCAGCTCAGGCACTCTACTGCAATGTGGGAGGAGCCAAGGGTTCATTGGGACATCAGAAATAACCGTTCTTGTCTCCTGGATGACAAGAATCTCTGTTTATGGCAACACTCAGGATAGCAAACTAACAACAAGGACAACATTTTTACAGGGTAGTTTAGAGTCTCAGTCAAAAATAATGGACCATAATGTGCCAAACTGCCCATCAGTTCAAACGGAGGGCTAGCAGTAAAAGTGCTTTCCAGTGTCCTGTTAACATCAGACCTACACATAATAACCCTATAAAAAAGAAACATTTAATACTGAACATTCACAGGTTAGTTGAACAAAGGCCTCAGTCAGCCCCTGAGAAAGTCAGTGGAAAATTTTCCCTCTATATCAGCAAGCTTTGAATCTTCAGCTGTGTCCCATTTTATCAAGAGGATGGTATGCAGAATTTGATCGCAGCAACAGATGCCATTTTCAGCAAGGGAGACAATCTTTTTTTTTTATGGCCTGGCACCTTGGAGGCGATAGAAATAAACAACTCTTTACGTGAAAGCTGCAACATCATTTAAAGTGGAAGGACTCCTCTGTTTTAGTTATGATAAACGGTTACCTACCACTAGAATAGGAAGACATTAAAACTGAAGACACTCAGCTTCTTTCCTTAATTCTACCTCAGTGTCATTATACAGCTCAGAGGAAGAAAAGTGTTCTTTCTGCTCTGTGTCACACAAGGTTCAGTGTGATGAAACAGAGCCGTGGCAGATGAAGTCAACCAAATACCATGTTTCAGTGGTATTTCTCAGAGACCCCTTCTGAGAAATCCTCTATCTGCTCCCTTTGGGGGAATCCTTACCTAGATTTTATTCTGCCAACTCCTACTAAGTCTTCTGTGTAGAAGACACATTTCTGCTGTATCTTCTTGCTCTGTGTTACAAGCTAAATAATGATGGCATGTCTTCCAAAGCCTGAGCATTTGTTCTCATTCTGCAAGAGGCTCAGATAACTGTGAGTAACTGCTGTGTCATGACAACAGCAGCTGTATTCTTAAAGAACGTGTATGTCAGGGACTTTGACCAAGCATAATGCCTGAGATCTGTAGGTCTGATACAGCATATTGCTGCTTTTAGTAGTGAATGAGTTGCTTGATGCAGCACTTTGCAGCAGGCCCCAATAAGTGTATCAGAAAATCCTTCCAGTGTAGCTCTTGAAGGCTGCATTGTGCACTTACACTTTCTTTAGCAGAAGCTGAACCTTCCATTTCAGAAGAGAGAAGCAAGTTGCTTCACAACATTGCTGCCTATTAAACTCTAATAAAAGCCTTTGGAAGCTTCTGGGTGCAGAGACTGCCTTTAGCACACTATTGCTGCCTGTGACCAGAGATAGACCTAACTAAGCAGGCTTTCTGGTAAGAAAGAAATCCACTATGGAGCCAATTTGTATTTTCTTATAATGGAGATCACAGAAGATGGAAGCTGGATTCTGAATGGAATTCTGAGCATTATTATAATATAAATCACTGATGGGAAGAGGACTCTCACGTGAGTGTCCCAGCTTGTAGATAAAGCAGAGGGCTGAATCAGCTCATGTAGCCTTTGCCCACATTGCTCATGTGACACTGTCTGCTCAGGTTAACATAAAATTCTGCCCATAGTTTGATAAGGTCATCTTCTAGGTTTAGGTGTATGTGTCCTGCTAAGGATTCTGGAAAGCTCAGGATGCCCTATATGCCCTTGAGCAGCTGCTGGACCTACCAGAATTTGTGATCAAAAGCTTTGCTGCCCAAACTGGTGATGAGCCTCATCTAGTGATCTGACTCACCTTCCAGAAAGTCCTCAGGTATCTTCAGAATACAGACTAGATTTGTGACATTGCAGTTGAACCTTCTACTTTTGAAGGTGCCTTTCATCTGAATTACTTCTACTCTACTCAACTCTGAAGCAATGGTATCGGAGTAGGTTTAGACCAGTGACAGTGAAAGAACAGTAATTACAGCCACTGAAAATGATTGTTATTATTCACTGAGTGGTGCCTTTGAGTTTTATTCAGTGTTTATTGTCATTATTTTATTGTACAGGCCAAATCATCCCCTATGTTTTTTCTTAGGACTGGAGGGTGTAAATTTCACATGTAGCACAAGCTTCCCAATATTTGTATAATCTGAGGATGAGTAGTATGGTCTAACTACAAAAATAGTGATAACATTGCTTGGATGACATAACGCTGGTAAAGATGTTTAAATCTGATTGTCTTACTCTTACAAAAGGTGTTTTCTTTTTTCTTTAACTTTTTTTTTCCCTTTTTATTATTTGGCTTTGAAACACCAATATGAATTTTACTCAGTGTTTCATAGTGAACAGGAGCTCTCCAGGGAGGGAAGCCTCAGCATGCTTGGTGTATATTTCAGACACAGATGGCAGCTTTATAGCAGAGAGTTTGTGTGTAAAGATATTGGAAAGACAATCAAAACATCCCGTGAACTCAAACATTTAAACAAAACCAGATGAAAACCAAAGGAACAATTTCTTGGGAACATGCAGGGTACTAATGAATATTATAGATCAAAGATCTAAGGGTATATTCTCCCTGTGTTTGGCAGATTTTGCCTGCCAGACTCACAGGCCTTATTAATTGCAGCTGAGAGAGTAGTTCAAAGAAATAGTGGCACAATTTTCAATGTTCCCAGTACTGACTTGTGCTCACATATTGTAGTTATAAGTGGCTAACAGTGCCAAATTGCTAAACTTTTCAGTTTTAGCTGGATTTATCCAATTCTAGTGCAGAGCAAATGAAGGATAAAGGAGCTTGCAAAATTCAACAGCAGCAACTTCTATGCCTGCAGAAATGTGCATCATGAGGATTACATACGGTGCTACCACAGTGCAGTGCTGTAGTTGGAATCATGCTATGACCTGCACTAGATGAGAAGATGGAGTGTAACAAACAAGAATTGTTATTCTCCACAAACACCACATTTCTGTGCCCCTCCTTTCCTTTTCTCACTCCCCTTTTTATGGAGATGGGGAAAAATTGGCATTTGGGATTTTTTTTGTTTTGTTTTGTTTTTTTTTTGTGCTGAGTATTCTGAAGTTGCAAGGAAAGAGAGTTACTTGCTTAACAAGAAGAGTTAGCACATAGTTATTCACAGGATAGGTTGGCAGCAGCTCTCTGGTAGAACAGGAGGGTTTCTTCCAGTATGCCCATTTGGATAGGACTGGGGAGAGGCCCTGTTATATATATCTGCTAGGTTTCACTTTAAAATTTCACCCTCTCCCAGCATCTCTGTTTTTCTGTGAAAGATAATTAGTCTTCAACTGATAACAACCCCATTACAGAAACAGCAAGCCTTCTTAAGGGAGGCAAGAGCAACTCCAGCCCTGCCAGGCAAGGAAGAACAAATATCAGGGTTTCTTTCCAGATTTCCCCTCCCACCATGTGGCATCCTGCTGCTACCTCCAGCTTTATCCTCTCTGCCTTTCCCTTAAGAGGTTCGATTGCTTTCATCTTTGCATTTACAGATCTTTCAATGACCTGTCTCAACATGAGTTCCCAGCAGCAATAGGGAAAACACTGATTTAGGCTGGAGGTGGTTGAAAGCTCGCACCTTTTATTCTTCTTTCCAAATCCTGTTAAAAAGAAGGAGTAAGAGGACCTCCTGGGTCTTCCCAAAATCCAGCTCTTTGCAGGTGTGTACTACAGAGTAGCTTGTGTATTGATTGTATCAAGTATCCTGTTGATCACCAGTACTTTTTGTATAAGAAATGGCAGGAATATTGCTGTCCTTGATCAAACCATGTGGTTAGGTATCAGGAGTGGTGTTGAAGTCATTTTCAACTAGGGTATGGTTTCAAATGCAGCTGTTCCCAAGGTCTGCAAACCTAAAATCAGGTTGTGTTGATACACACATCATATCTTTTTTTCTGTCATTCTTCAGCTATTTAGTCTCAGTATGCACAGTGCTAAGAATAATAATTCACTCTAATATTCAAAAACCCACAGAGATGACTAAGAATATTGTGCTATGTGAAGAGTGCAGCTGCAAAAATCACCCCAGCTTCTGTCCTTCTGTTTGTATTCATGCAGAACAGAAATCCCCATAGAGACACCCAAGTGAAGCACAGAAATCCTTTCTTGTTCACTTAGCTATACAGAAGTCCCAGTATGTAGGTTTCTAATAGAGTTATGCCTCACAAAGGAAATGTGCCTGAGCGTTTGCCATGTATTGCCCATCAGGCTGCATTCCTAGCCCAGCAAATACTAAGTTTGGGGTTGCAAAATGCTTAAAGTGCTTTGTGTCAGAGATGTGGTGCAAATTTAGCAGAGTTAATGGTGCAGCAGTGAACACTTAATTCAGGAAGAGGATCAATTGCACTATTCCTCTAAACCAGATTGATCTCGTTTGTTTAGGAGATGTGTAGGAAAGCTGCTTGGCTAAATAATTTAAAAATACACCAGCTTGTGTGAACACAAAGAGAATAACAGAAGGTGTCAGTGATGAGCTGCTAACGTGAAGGGTGAAAATACAGTTCTCCTAGGCCTGTGAAAATGGGCAGGGGGTGGGGCAAAAAGCATAATCTTGTCATATTTTCAGTGCACAAACCAAGCAATAGGAGCAAAATCTGGAAATGCATTGATAGCAACAATTATGATAATGAATTGGTGAGCAAAGAAACATCACAATTATCATTTCAAAGCATTAGCAGTGACTCTTCAATTTTTATTTTTTTTTTAAATGGTCTCCAAACAAAATGTTGATGGAATGGAAGATGCTCTGTCACAGCACATCAAAGTAGACCATTTCAACTTTTTCCTTTCCTCATCAAAATGGATCGATTCCAATTCTTTTCTGAAGAAAACATAATTTGTTTTGAAAGGAGAAATATTCAGTGAATAGGATTTCCAGTTGTCTTAAAAATAATAATAATAATAATCAGAAAGCCTATGGAGATGATCATCACTGCATTGTTTCTAGCAGTGAAAACTGTGGAGGTGAAAAGCGTTAAATACTGCCTGGTCTACCAGAACTAGTTATGCTGACAAGTGCTGTGAATTTATCTTTAGAAAAATGTTGATACGTGCACTACTAGCAGCATCCTGAGCTCTTGGGCTTCAGCTTCAGCTGTCCAGACTTTGCAGGACTCATATTCACTTCCATCAAGCCACTTCTGAATTCTTCACAATTATACCTTGATTAACTTGGCATGAAGAAAGTCTCCGAAGAGCAATGCATGTAATATGCTATTTCTTTCCTGGCTACTCCATAACCAGCTGAAAATAATGAGTGGTTTTGTACTGATTTCAATGGTCTCTGTAACTGGCCTGTAGAGGCGTGGCATACTTACTAATGGTGGTGTTAGAAGGACTGGCAGAAGAAAAACAACTTTTGCTAGAAGTGTGTGAGTTGGGTAATTTCATTGGGCAATGGAGTTATGAAGCAGTAATAGAGAGGGGTTGCTGATTTATAAATTGTAAGTCTATGTACTTAGCTGTGGGGGCCCTGTTTTATGCTGCATATTAACTTACGTCGTTTGATTTGCAAATAGACAAGTAACTTCTTTTGGGTATGCTACTATTCAATTTGCATAGCAAATAGTGCCTGAGATGTGCGTGAAAAATTCCCTGGACAACTATATGCAAGTTGTTTGAAACTTTGCTTCTGCCATGAGACATGCAGGTGGCTGAGTGTCATCTCAAGGAATGCATGAAATTTACAACATTCATTTTAGAGATGTTTGCTCAGAAAATAATATCCTACGGTTGCTTTGGAACTTGCAAATCAATTCTTCACCTTAAAGTATTTATGACACAAAATTTTTGTGACTGCAGCACAAATCTATGGGAGAAGCACTTGATGTTCAAGGCTGTAGAAATTGTATTCACTGAATCATTTTAGTTGGTAGTAGCCTTGAAGGCCATCTGGTCCAACTCCCTTTCAATGAGCAGGGACACCTACAGCTGCATCAGATGCTCGGAGCCCCTCCAGCCTGACCTTGAGTCTCTCCAGACATGGGGCATCCTCCAGCTATCTGGGTAACCTGTGCCAGTGCCTCACCACCCTAATTTTATTAAAAAAAAAAAAAAAAAAAAAAAAAAAAGGCAACCTTATATCCAATCTAAATCTCCTGTCTTTTAGTTTGAAAGCTTTTCCCCTTGTCCTATCACAGCAGGTCCTGATAAAGAGTCTTGGTCCACAGATGCTGTGCAGGCTTTTGCAGCTGCCCCACAGCTGCCCATCATCATTTCCTCAGTGTCCAAAACATATTCTTCTGTACCTCTTGCTTGAAATGGCTCAACTAAAGTACAGCAGTGCTTCACAGTTGTGAGGTGGATCTCAAGGGTGAGCATCATCAATCATTAAAAAAGTCAAGATTCTAGAATAAGTCACTTTTGTGGCAAAAAGGAAACATGAAACATTGCAGGAAGTAAAAGAGATGTAAGTAGCAGAGTTAGCTGGAGGAGGGAAGTGTGAAGTATAGAATCTAGGAGACACTGGAGGAAATACCATCCACATTAACCTTGGGATGTCTGGTTTGGGTGAATTCTCAGCAGCAGGATTTCATTAATTCATCTCTTTCATCATTTTATTACGCATTCCCATTTTCCTTCTCTGTGATTTGATTCAAGCAAACAGCAGCACCAGAAGTGTATGGGGAAAAACGTGCAGCATCTGTCTTGAGTGACCTGCTTTTCTTTTTAGACAACTTCTATGCCCTATCCAGGCTTGGGAGTTTCCCTCCTGGATAATGCAGAGTGACACAAACTGGGCTATTTATATCACTGCAAAGTGACTACATGATGGGATAATTAGCAGTGCTATATCTGCTGGAGTCAACGATAACACTAACGCATTTTCATGTAAAGCAATACAAACAACAGTGCCTGCAGGTTAAACAGTACCTGAGCAGCTGATACGACTCCTGCACTGTTATTTCCAGGAGGCAGTATCTACCAGCTTCATTCATGCATGAGGCACAGTTGTAATGCTGGTTTTATTACCTCTTGCAGTACTTGCCCTCTATGCAGGTAAATGATTTTTGCAAGCAAGTTTGCTTTGGGCAAGTATGAGTATTCAAGATACGTTTTGCAAACCAGGTAGGTTGTGTGGATTTGTACATCTGATAGCTAAAATATGACCCTCAGATGAAAAAGTCTATAGTGTTAATCAACATTCAGTCTCAGTCTCACACCGTTACTCTTGGGTGGAGTCCAAGAGCTTGTGCTGTCCTTTGGTTTACATGTCACTGCAGGAAACATAGCTAGTCTTGACCTGAAGCCATAGAAGTGTAAGCCTGATTCTTTAAGCCTGTATTAAGGTAAATAAGAAAGATTCTAGTTTTGCTGATGAAAGCCTTGGCTTCTTTTAATATTAGTACAGATACAACGAACAAAAACTTGTTATGCTCTGTTTCAGTGTATGTCAGTGATTAATCATACTGAAATTGAGCAAATTCATATTAAATATTTTTAAATGAATATCTGTAAATTGGCTGTTAAGTTTTCTCTGCAAGATTAAAGGGCCATTTTGTGTATCATATTTTCCCCCTTGGGAAGGCTACTAATAGTCTAATCATGGCTGTCTCAAGTCTTCTTTGAGATAAGATCAAATTGTCTCTCTGTAAATATTTTTCTCCATCCCTTGAGCTGTGTTTGTGTCTCTTCTCTGCACACCCTGTAGTTTTTCCAACATCCTCTTTAAAATGTCAACATCAGAACTGGACATGCCATTCCAGTATGGAGGAAACGTGCCAGCATCAGGTAAGTATTGCCAGACAGGAAACTAAAGTTATTGCTCATCTTCTCCTCAGTGCTTTCCTCATCCAAGGAATGAGTTTGTTCACCTATTTTATCACCCTTTCAAAGTACATTGAGTTTTTCCTTTGTTATGAACTATAAATATTACTCATTGGTTAGTAGGATTCTGTTCCTCACTTGGTATATAATTTAGTTCAGTAATTCTGTGTTTCCTTTGGCTAAGATGCACTTCAGATGGGCAAAACTTTCAAAGCAAAATCTGTAATTGCTCTTATTGACCATTATTTATCATATTCTTCTCTGAGGAACAATTTTGTATTTACCTTTAGCTCACCTATAGATATGTCATAGGAAGGTGGAATAGGAACTCCACTATCCAGGCTTGTAGTACCGTAAATTCTAATGTAGGTCTGTTTCATATTTCACAGAAAGATGAGGCAAGTCCTATTTAACCTTGGTAAAGAATAGCATTATGATTTTGAAAAGAAACTGGAGAGTGACATGTAGGTGAAACATTCTGTCAATGTTCCAGTGCTGTCAGCTAGTGTGAAATATACCACCTCCATGACTAGAATTTATCCTTTCTCCAGCTTGCAGCTGCTTTGTGTTAGCAAAGGTTTTTGCCACCAATTTGTCTGGATTCCATAAACAAGTTCACCTAAGATACAAAAAACTTTGGGCTCAAGTCAGTTAGGTATCCATCAGGTCTTTGCCTGGCAAATTATCCTAGTTCTGTCCAATGAGCTCTGACACAACAATTCATTATCTGAAGAGTAGAATAGCTTTTCACAAAGTGAAAGCCAAATATCTATTTTTTTTTTAATATCAAGGTTACACATGAGGCCAGTTCTAAAAACCCTCTAGTGGTCTATAATAACAAGAAGATTAAAATCCTGTCTCTTGCATAGAAGTCCGGTTTCTTATCAAACAAAGCTGCTGCCACAAAGACAGTGTCTTGCTGACTGTATTATGCAGAGCAAAAGCGTCAAGCTCTTAAGAGTGATTTAACAGAAACTGAAAACAATAAGAAAAATCTAAAGAATGTTACTTTCCAGCTAACTTGCTCTCATATTATTTGAAAGTGCTGCTGCAGCTTCCCTCCTACAGGACAGGGCACATCACTGGAGCACTCTCAAACAACTCAGATGGTGCAATGGGCTTCCAAGCAGTATGAAGACTTCTGAGAAATTAAATGGAAATTAATGTTTATCATCTGTTCTGATTCAAAAGCTAGCAGACTGCTGGGAAACCGTCAGGGATAAATTTAGAACAAAGAACCTACTTTATTAAGTTCACTGTGAAGCTGTAGAACTCCTTGCTTTAGCATGTCTCAGACACAAGAAGAATTATGTGATTTCAAAACATTACCTTATAAGGTAATGGAAGAAAAAGCCTCGCAGTGTTTTCTGAGGAGATCTGAGAGCAGCCTTTCAGTGTCTAAAGAGGGGCTATAAAAAGAAAGGAAACAGACTCTTTAGCAAGTTGTGTTGTGACAGGACAAGGTAAAATGGCTTCGAACTGAATGGGGAAATATAGATTGGATATAAGGAAGAAGTGTTTTTACAGTAAGGATGTTGAGGCACCGAAACAGAGAGGCAATGCCAGATGCTCTGTTCTTGCGGGTACTCAAGGTCAGGCTGGACCAGGCTCTTAGTACCTGATAGAGTTGTAAATGTCCCTATTCATGCTGAGGAGTTGGACCAGATGACTTTTAAGGATTATTTCCAACTGAAGTGATTCTATGAATCTGTGTTCCAGAGAAATTTCAACGTAATTCTCTGTTCTTGTACTCTTCCTTTGTTTCTGCTGGTAAGAACTGGAGCTCTAACCCAGTAGACCTTTCTTAGGTAGCATTTACCTTCTTACAGACTTGTACGCATTATCTACAATAATGGAGTCAGCTAATTTCTTCTAGATTTTAGTGGGATGTTATTATGAGGAAGAGATTTGTTGCCCTCAACTAACTGGAGACAAAGTAAGCTGAAGGAGAATCTCGCTACATAGGAAATCAGACTCAGTATTGACTGGTGGTAAGCAGCTGTTCTAATTACAAAAAAAAAAAAAAAAAATAGGATCTGGCTGCAGGTAAGATGGGATGGTAACAGGAAAGTATGGTGATGAGGTGCTGTGTTCCTTCCTGTGAAGGCCAGAGTGTGTGAGCTGCGCTGGGTGTAGCTCATATCTTAATGAGCACAGCTGGCACAACACATTGAGGAGATGGATGAGGCAGAGTTGGGCTAGATGATCTTCCAATCTTAATGATTGTATGATTCTCTTCTATGAGATCTCCCTGAGAAGTATCCATACTGGATGAGGTATGTGAAGACACAGGAAGAGGGAGGAGGAAATTACACCTTCTCTAAGCACCCTGCTCTTCCAGAAACATCAGCCTTACATAGAAAAGCCATATAGCACCATACAGAAATATAGATCCACTACCCTAATTCAGAATATCTTGTTCTCTGAGAAGTTATTTTTAGGTTCACTTCACTGAACATAATTGCATTTTTCACTGCAGTTTTTCCTCCTTCAGACTTCTCTGTGTTTTATCTTTGGTACAAAATTATTCTGAAACTCAAGTGAAAAACAGTCTCTTTTGCACCTCTCTAGCCAAATTGGACCAACTGAAAAAATAAAATATAAAGGTGCTCCCCAGCTGTGGTTATTTACTGAATAGGAGAGGGTTAGCTTTTTAGTGGAAGGCAGTACAGAAAGTTAACTACCCTGAGCTGCTGTATTAGATTGCAAAGCATAGGTAACTGGTGGGATTCATACTTCCTGGATAACAGCAACGTTTTTGAGAATGAAGCCTGGGTTGTAGAGACTGACTCAGTGTCAAGAAGCAATGTATGCTGGGAAGCTGAAGTCATTGATAGAATGTTCCTGGTCGCTGAAGTCTAAAATAGCTTTGGTAGTGGGTTCAGGCTGATATGAGTTTGAGGCATTTAATGGTGAAGTGCTATTGTCAGGCTTAGTAGCAATAAATAAATACTTTGTTATTGACCTTGATGGGAAGTAAATACAGGCTTTCTGAGATACCTCAAATGCATAGGTCTACCTCTCAAAGGCATCTCTGTTCAATTTTAAGTCTGAAGGATCTGACCATTTATTTCTTACTGTGGGACTGATAGGAAGGCTGCTTCTATGGATAGGTTCATCTCTGACTTCAGAAACTTTAATCAACTGATTTTGTTCTCGGTTATCTCTGTGGAAATTGAGTGGCCTTACTAAAGCAGCTGATTGTCTAATAGCATAGTGGTGGACAGTGTATGCTCTATGTAACTTGGTTTTCTAAATAAACTTCATTGTATTGCTTTAAATCACAGTAGTCCCCTTCAAAGAGTATCTGAAATCAGTTCCTTGCAGAACCAAAAGAGCAGTAAAACTCAGTGTATTCTGTTTTCTATTTCACTCAGTCGTGCACTTAATTAAAAATGGGGAAAAATAAACCTAACATTAAAAAAATCAATAAAACTACTTTTGTGAACAGTGAGCTTTTACTCTCAATTCACAGGCAGGTGGGAGAAGAAACTACTTCTTCCTGTTATGCTTTAGTTTTTAGAGTGATGTAATTACTCTGAAAAGTACTTGCATTATGGATGATAGTAGAATAAACTCTATTTTCCATTCCTGTCCTTCTTGTCTGTGACTAGCTATATGTCTTAACATCTTTACTTGCCTGATGTAATTTATGGCTGCCAAATGAACAGGATTAGCCATTCTAATCATTATAGATCCAGCAATCAATTCCCAGGTCTCTGGGAATTCTGAGTCAGTGAACTACATTGTGTGTGGACTTTTTAACATTAATAAGCAGTTTTAATATCGTTGGCTCTTTCATAGTTTAGGTTTTTTTAATCAATGACATTTCAGTAGTCACTGAAAGTAATTACATGTATGAAATCCATATTCTTTCTGTTCTGATTTATTGCCTTTACTTAAAATGCTGCTGACTGCAGAAAATGAGAGCAAAACTGTGTATTTTCAAGGAATCCTTTAAGTTGGAAAGACTAATAAGATCATCAAGTCAAACCATCTGTCCATGCCCACTAAACCATGTCCCTCAGCACCACATCTCCACAGTTCTTGAGTGACTGCAGGGACAGTGACTCCACCATCTCCCTGGGCAGCCTATGCCAGAGCTTGACCATTTCTTCTGAGCATAAATTTAATATCCTAATATCTTAATATGCTATTCTCTTATTCTTACTAATGTCCTAATATCTTAACTCTTAAGACAGGCTCTCCAGGTTGCACCTAGATCTTGTACAAAAGGTGAAAATCAGAAGTTGGGTTTAGTTTTTTTCAGTCCTTTAAGACATTAAAATATAGAACTTGAATTTTTTTTTTTTTTTTTTTTTTTTTTCCCTCAGATTGAATATTCCTGTGAGTTAACTCACTGTGGAAAGGCCAGTAACTTCAAAACATTGTTAGTAAGTCTTCCTTATTAAATGAGCTGAAAAACTTATTTAAAGTACCTTCCATCATGGAAAGCGTTTCCCCTTCATAAACCTTGAAGTGCTACAGCAATGCTGGAGCTGTCTGCATACAGAATCTTGCCCGTAACTTATGTAAAACTCAAATTTCATATATCAAGGGCTTGTGTGAAAATTGCTTTGAGTGTTAATTGCCCAAATGATTCAGCTTTATAAGAGCCTCTCTTATGTACTCAAGTATGTCTCATAGCAAACTGAGTGCCAAGCTCCAATAGTGAGCCAGCTGTGCTCTGGTCCCAGATGTTTGAAGAAAATAATTCTTTCCCGTCATATCAACCCCCTTCCTAAAGTTGTGAGAAATTTGTTTAATGAAGTCATTAATGCTCAATAACAGATCTTTTTTTTTTTTTCCTGTTTAAAAAAAAATACTCCCCCTTCAATGTATGCAAGTTTGCCTTGGCTCATAATTACAGTAGCACATTGTCAGATTAACTGTGCTGGGGAGATAAAACAAAAGCCATCAGTTCTGCAGAATTAAGACTCTGCCAACATCATTTAAAAGGATCAGATCCCTCTGTTGCTTGTTTGCTGTTTTTCAGGTCATTTTAATTTTCCAATTTACCTATTGCTGTATGAATTTTTGCCAGCAACTTAATGAAAAGTATACCAGTCTTAAGTCTTGGATTCTGAACTATTTATTCAGATCTCAAATTTTGCGTATTTTTGTATCAGATTCTTGACCAATCTGCATTACACAGTTCTCTTTTAAGTCAAAGCAGTGATGATGCTGTCGGGAGATCTGTATTAATTGGTACCAGCTGCCTGTAGGCTGCTGGATCCAGCACCAACAAAACAGTTGCTGGGCAATTCTGCTCGGGCTTTGCCTGTCAGTACACAAACACAGAGAATTCCAAGGAGAGGATCTCTGTACTGTGTAGTGATAAAATATTTGTGAGATGCAGAGCTATACAGTTATAGTGAGTGACCACCATCAATTCCTGCTTCTGTCTGAACTCATCTGTCGGAGGAGATTTTTCTCACACTATGTGTTAAATGGGTTTGAACAACCAGAAATAGGTACCAGGTTAATTCAACCAGTCTTTGGGGCCAGGCAGCTCTTGAATCACGAGAATGGGAAGCTGTAATAAAGAAGGGGACAGACTCTTTGGCAAGGTCTGTTTTGATGAGACAAGGAGAAAAGCTTTCAAACAAAAAACAGGAGAATTACAGTGGATATGAGGAAGAAGTTTTTTACAGTAAGGTTGGTGAAGCACTGGCACAGTTTGCCCAGAGAGAGCTGGTGGATGCCCCGTTCCTGGAGAGACTCAAGGTCAGGCTGGAGGGGCTCTGAGAACTTGATGGAGCTGTAGGTATCTGTTCATTGTAGGGGAGATGAAATAGATGACAGTAAGGGTTACTTCCAACCCAAATGATTCTGTAAGTCTTGTTGTATTTTACATAGCTCCCAGAATAGGAAGAGAGAACTCATCTGCCTTCCCCAGTCTGTGTGTTTATGTGTTTGCCCACCAACATAGCATTTCTAGCCCACAGGGTGTCCCGGTCTCACAGCATGTGATCCAGCTGCTTTTGCAAGTTATGCTCAGCATCTGTAGCCTTTCAGCCATTTCTAAAGTAATTTCAAAGTCCATTTTCCCTGGTTCAGTCAGAGGTGATAAGACCCTCATGGAATTATTTTGACTGTAGCGAATGGCCCTAGCAAGCTTCAAGCAGATGTTGCGGAGATTACTGAGGTTGCATGTAGATCTGAGAGATGTGAAGTAGCGGAGCTGCTGGTGGTAGTGGTGGGAGGGAGCAGCTGCTCTGAAACACAGCCACAGCAAACAGTGCAAGTATGGGTGGTCAGACTCTAGATAGCTCTCCTATTCTGTGAAGCAAAGTGGAACATTTGCTGGTATTCCTGTCAAAAGGATACATCCAAAACTAGGACATACCTAAGTATACAAATCATTCCTTGATCTTGTTCCCCTTGGGGTTAAGAGGCATATCAGTGCAAAGCTTAATATTCTACATATGGGCTTAACAAAAGACTTTAAGAAATATGATTTGCACTCATATCTTGTTCTGCTAGCTTTAACATGAAATGCTGTGGTTTGCAAGGTTGTTTTAATGAGATATTGTGCAGACAGGTTATGTTGCTCGGAGCACTGCCAAAGCACCCACTGACTGCTAAGGGAGGTGACAAGCAAGCTCCAGCTGCTCCATCTCAGGGCTGCTTCTCATCTGACCACTGGGACCCAGCCCATTTCCAAGGGGCCCAAGGTCTCTGACCAGGCTGGGGAATGCAGCTGTGTCTCAGCATTTTGCTTACTGTTCTCTCTTCTTTACTTATTATCATACCAATCCAGAAATCCTCACTTAGACAACCTTACTTGAATCAACATTCCTATGTTCCATCTCTTTCCATATCAATTAGTACAACTGACCAGACTAGGTCCTTGTCTCTTTACTCCCTTTGTTATTATCTGTTGTTTCATTGGAAAAGGTTATTGACCAGGTGCCCTCAAAAGAGCTTCTTCATAGTTTTAGACTGATGAGACAAGTGAGTGTAATGTTCTGCATGCCAACAGTTCTGGAGCAGCAGGCTATATATCTTTGGAAGGATCATTTTATTTTACTCCTATCAGGAATTTCATCAGCTAAGCTATGTTGCTCTTGAGAAACAAGAGGGAAAATAAAGAGAAAAAGAAGAAAAATGAGTACTTTAATTGAGTCTCACTTCAAACTAGGGCACTCAGTAGTCTTCCTCATAATGACAAATGGAGTTCCTCACTCCTGCTTTCCCAGCTCCTTGTAAATCTTGATGGCTTTTTTGTCTGGGAATGCCAGTCTGGCCAAATTATCCTGGAAAACTCATGTCAAACACTGGGGCTGGCTGCCAGTTCTTATCCCCCATTCAAGTGTCTTAATTAGCAGAACATTTAAAATCTCAACAACCCCAATTTTCTTTAAAGTCAGTAGATCTTGTTGGTTCAAGTGTTTACCAGCTGATACCTTAAATATTTTTTTTCCTCTTGGCAAGGAGTTTCATCTCCTGAGCTTTTCAGTACTGACAATGCACATCACCTGTTTTTAACTGAGGGGATTTTTCACATGAGAAATACTTTTATTAGGTGAACTTGCCCCTTTGTGGTCTATAAAAATCTTAGAAAAAATAAGCTAAGATTTAACTATTTTTAATATGTTGCAAATGGCTATTTTAAATATTCTTTATATTTCTCAGGAGTTCATAATTCCTAGTTTGCAGGGCTTTGCTAAGCAAGTGGATTGGAACAGGTGAACGTTTCTGCTCTTCTTGGGAACTGATTGTTTTTCTTTTCCTTAACTCAGAGGGCTTGTGGTGCTCCTTCACCTGTTAAAACTGTACTGTTGAAGGGAACCTCTTCTGAAATGCTGTAGCGGGAGAAAACATTCATGTCAGCTTCTTGTCAGGGCAGAGAGGACTAAAATTTATTTTTGCTATAGGTTATGGGAAACGGATACTCACTGCATAAATACTGCACTGTGGTGCATAGTGGCCTGCTGAAAGACACTTGTGTTTTTATTATATGCTGTCCCACTGCATGTTTATACCTATATGCTGACTGTGTTCCTGACATACAGCATCTGAGAGAGGCACCGGTGTCAGCCGGAAACTTTCACTGGCTTAACTAAACCTGAAGAAACTTCTGCTTTTAGTTCTAGTGATCAAACTTCTAGCTTTCTAGTACCCAACAGCTTTAAGTTACCAACATGTATAACTGTATAAATCTTAATATTTGAAGATGATAGATTACAAAGTGTTTCTGTTAGGAATAATCAAGCTTTCTCTGTGGTACATATGGCTTTTGGCTTACTTGTAGAATCCAAAGCGTTTTCTGGTGTTCTTGCACTGACCTTAGTGTGGAAATCAAAGAGGAGATCCCAAGTCAGCTTTGATTACCAACTTACATGAAATGAAATTCCTTGTAATCTTTAGTAGCCACAGAATATGCCATGACTTTAATGCATTCCTATGCAGCCTTGCCCTGATAGAAGATACTTTCTGGAAAAATACTGTTAGAGAGCTTAAGAGCAGTTTAGAAATACCGTCTTAAAATGACCTTCCCAGCAATAGTGTAGGGGAGCAATGCTGAAAAATGTCCCCGTATAGGTAGTAAATAAAAAACAAAGGTATTCTCTTTCAGGTGCTGTCAATAGTGACTACAGATATCTATAAATATATATTAAATACATAATTTTAGGAAACTGTGTGGCACTTTCTCAGAGGTTTAATTTTCCATAATAATAGCAATAAAATGAAACAGAGCCCTTGGAAGGTGTGAACTCCTGCCTGGACTCAAAGAAGGCAGAGGAAAGAAATGAGTGATTATATGTATTTTCCCAGCTCCGCCTTAACCCACTGCATGTAAAAAGAAGAGGGCAAGACCTGGGAAGATACTGCACAAGAAAAATGATTATTAGATAAAATGACACAAACACATTCCACAAATGCTGCTGCAAAAGGAAGATGGAACAAAAATAGTACTTCGTGCAAAATTTACTATATACGGCACAGAACTGTAGGAAGATAAATAGATCTTGTGAATAATGACCTCTTATTCACCTGTTTAATTAGAAATTATTTTTCCTCAGACTGAGAATTTATTTACCCTTGATTACAGAGAGGAGATAATTACAGGGAGTTAGAAGATTTTACTTTCTTTTTTCCAAAAACAATTCAACTTTGGCCAAGAATTTGTTTTATATAAAACTTATATAACGGTACTCTGGTAAAGATTTCTTCTACATCTTCACTGTCTCTCTACTTTGGGTAGGAAGGCAGGCTGACTTTCTTTGAGAATGTGACCTTCACTTCGGGACTGTGCCATTATCTTCCTTACTGAAACATCACTGTTTTTTTGGGCTTGGCAAAACTGTTTTTGGTACTGGATGCCAAAAATACAACAATCCCTGCACACTTATCAAAAGCAGATCTCTGTAAAGGTCATCCAGGATGTAATAAGAATGTTCCTGATCTTAAGGATGGGAGGACAAAAAAAAGGACTTATGGGACTGGGGCAAAATGAGAAATCTGGACAGGTTTTCAAAACTTGTGTATGTCTGGGTGGGACGGTGATTGTGCTGACTTGGTAGGTCAGATGAGGTTTAAAGTAATCTGAACCTGAACTATTTGCTCTGCTGTTTGGGCCTGTAATTCATTTTTCACTGCAGTCATTGGAACAGCAGAGATGAGAGATCCGGTTAAACTTAAAAACAGCTGCCAGATGTTTTTCAGGGGAAAGGAGGGAGGTAAGATATTGAATGAGAAGACTAAGAAAAATAATTCTTTGGGGGCTGGGCAGGAGTCTCTGTGACTGATTCCTGCGGCTTAACTTTTGGCATGTGTTCAGCACCTCGCTGTTCAGGGGAATCATCTTGTTCCTGATTCTTTGCTGTGCCTTTCATTTTTCATTCTGCTTTCTTACATCCCAGTGCCAGAAGCATCACTCATGTCATGCAAGAAGAAAGACTTAGAGAGTCCTGGGCTCCCTTCATGGAACAGTGGTCTTTATCCCCTTACCAGTAAACTGAGAGATGTAATAATCTCTCCACTTCTGTTCTGGCAGGTAAGCTGTGCTGCTGTTGAGCTGAAGGGAATGGAGATATTTCAGTATTATGGAAGAATTTTTGAACACGAGGCTCTATTTATGCATAACATTACAGGAATATTGGAAAAAGTATAGGGAGTTCTCAGGGTCACACATGCTTTTGTGAAACAAAATTTTATGAATGGAAAGGAAAGCAGAATTTGACAGTAAGGAATGGAAGAAAGTGTAATTTAATTGAAATACAATACAAAATCTTATTTGAGTTAAATATGACTTATAGCAGGCTTTATTAAAATGCTATTGATCACTCCATTAGGTGTTAGAATGGATAAAGATGATTGTTCTCAGTCTCTGTGAATGTGGTGTTGAGTTGCATTTTATGAGCATATCCATATATCACAGTAAGAAGAGCTTTCAATTGAATCTGCTAGTTGATCCTTCTGGGAGATTAGATACTTGCTTTCAAAGATGCTAGAAGCTGGGTGACCACTCAACTCTTCTTGGTCACTAGCCAAACCTCAAAAATTAGAAAACCTCTCTGCATGCACTCCTAAAAAGACTAACTGTAGAAAGGTTGGATGTTAATATGTTTATATATAGATAGATAAGATATTGATATAGGTATATATATATTTAAAGCTGAAATTGTTAATCAAAGTCCTTTCTGGGAAACAAGTTGATTGCTGTAATGACCCTTTTCTTCCTCACTCTAATCAGAATATCCAGTAGTAAGACTCTAAGTTCAGCACAGATGATACACAAGATGTTAAGCGAATCATGCATGTAAGATGCTGCTATGTGGAGCCACAAACTACTGAGCACTCTTGTCGTTTCTTTTTTTTAATATTTTTTTCCTTTACTTTGTACTTTGTTTCTTCTTTAAGCTTGTCAGCTACTGATAAGCCTTAAAGGATGAATTTTGTCCCAAAACACTTTCTTGGCAAACAGCCAGTGGCCGATCTCCATGGCATTACATACCATTCAGTGCCACTGTTAACATTACTAGTTCACACATTTTGATTGCTGAAGCAACTCCAATGGCACCAAATCCCACAGTTAGATGTATTTTGAAGTCAAGGTCAAAATTCCATAATCTGCTGGCTAGTCATGGAATATACAGTTGTTGTTATTCAGTATTCCTCTACTTATTCTATCCCTCTACTTATCATCCCAGCAAGAACAATACTAACGAAGCATTTGGCTACTGCTAGCCCCCGAACAGCCCTGCACATTTAAGTCCTGAGGTATGTGAAAGGCTCAAAGATTTGTTTTTACGTCAGCTTCTCTGCTTATGGATATTAAAATTTACCCTGACCTTTTGGTTCCTTTCACAACGTGACCATTTTCAGGCATCATTTTGACCAAATCACATATTGTACAAGAGTAAGTTTTCTTCCCCCTCCCCCCCCTTTATTTTTTTTTCTTTTTTCCCATTACCAATAATGGTCTTTGAAAGAAGAAGTGGCAAAAGAAAAATTACAATACACATTGTACAAGGCATTGCATCTGATTGTTTTTTTTCACTGGGGATATACTAAGATAAAACTGAAACTGTATGGAAAGAATGAAGAAAAGCAGAAATATTCACACATGGTAGCAGTTGGATGGAAGGCAGGCCATCCATCAGTAAATATCCGTTAGGTGTTTATGAGCCTGCCTGGAGTTTTTACAAACGCTATCTTAGATAATAGACCAGTGTTCAGCTGCATGCTGACATCCATAGGGTAATGCTCTTTCACAGAGAGTTATTGTTTGATTTCATACTCCAAATTTGACTCCTTCGTCTATCTATTAAAAGAGCCTCTTGCTTTTTCACAAACAAACTCTACTAGTCTATCTTTCAGTGCTTTCAGAACAATTCTAACCTACTTATCCTTTTTGACCTGCATCCCAAAGAAAACAGCATAATTGGTGATTCTGAAAGTTCAGGATATTTTCAAAGATAATAAAAATAGAACAGTCTCTTAAATGCTGAAAATTACAACTTTAATTATAAAGTTATTTGTTCCTTTATATTTAAGTTTTTTTTCCAATTCAAAGTAATTTACACCAGCGTTGTATTAATAGCTTTGAAAAATACAAACACTATAGTCAGCTTTAACATACAATCAGCAGTAAGCTTTGAATGCTGTGTTCTCTCTTGTCATAGCAATGCTGCAATTCAGATACTTTAATACAACATACCAGACACTTTCAACCATACGTACAGATCAAAACAACAGAAAAAGGATGTGAAAAAAATATGAAATTATGCTGAAGGATTGACTCTTATATGGATTTCTACCTTGCTTTAGAGTGTTTCTTTCTTGACATGGGAATACAATTTTCTTGCAAGAAGAATAGATTATAGTCAGTGAAATTCTTGTCCCACTGAATTTGGTAGGAGTTTATCCCAGTCACACAGGGAACTATCACATAGAATAAGGATTCTTTATTTTCAGTCACTGCTAATTTTGCCACCTTGGACTAGGCAAAGACCACTACTTCTACAGACATTTCATTTCTTTGTTATACAGTTGGATATATGTTTTTCTTTGCTATCACTAGCTTCCTTTACAGCTGGCTGTGTTTCCAAACCCTGGATGTGTTTTCATTGCTTGTTCAGAGGTTCTTTAGTGTTCTCTCCTTTATGAACTGCTGCTGTGAAGCTTTTACGTTTTCCAAACACAAAAGCTTTCTTATGTGAATTACTGAGAGATTTTAGAAAAGGGAATAAACAGCTCTTAATGGACTTAGTAAGGGTGCTTTTTTGGTGTGTATTTACCAGCATTTTTTTATTGAACTAGCACATGCAAGGAATTCAAACGTCTTGTATAAATCTAAGAAATTCATTGTCATCAGTTGCCTTCTGCAAAAACACTTTGATTTCTCCAAATAGCACCATCTATTTTGTTTGATGAAAAAATTCTCTCATCTAATTACCTCTTCTCACTCTGTATCTTTTTTTACTAATTTACATCTTGTATCAGCTTTTTCTGTGCTCTGTGCGAGACATCCTTACATGGTTTTGGCTAACAGTACTATCCTACCTGTTCTTCTACTGTAAGTGTTGCAGCACTTTGTGTTCCCCACTGAAGGGGAGCATTCCTTTTAATATTCCCTTTGTGAAATTCTCTCAACGATTCCAAAGTTTGATTTAAAAGAAAAATCCACATTGAGAGTACTAAAGGGATCCTATGGTACTAAGAGTCTCCCAAAGTGATTTGGTCCTTTTGCTCTAAAAAGAAAGAAATATATACAATTAGTGTGACTAGTGTCTGTTTAAATCCCTTGCAGGATTGCATTCATGTGCAATGGCACTTTGGCCCCTAGGAGGAAGGTAGTGACCAAAATACAGGGGGATTCCCCAACCTTTCAAGAGGAATTAAGGCATCGGGACAAAACCAGGCTGCTTGAGGGACCTTCATCCAGATCCTTTCCTTAATGGATGCCAGAAGTTTATCAGTAATATGTTTAACAAACTAGCAAGCAAATGTGATCACTTTGTAAATCACTCAGGACAGATTGAGGCTTGACATAGAGTGGGTAGTGTCAGACTTTTGTGAAAATTAGTTCTTAGCTGGCAGAGAGGGACAGAGCATACTCACTGATAACAATGAATAAATGTTTAGTCTATCCTTTGCCATAGAGATGCCATGGGGAAGGCAAGGGAGATCTAACTGGGAGGCCAAGGCATTGCAGATGGGAAGAGCAGGCATAGCTGGGGAAATGGAGTGCCCGAGAGTCACAGGTCAGCGGGGCCTGCAGCAGTAGAGAAGCATGGGATAAAAGCACATGAGGGGAAAATAAAGTATTTCCTTCTTTTTCCTGTTCAGGAAGCAAATTGTTAGAACTGATTGATCATTGCTGATGAAAAGCTATGGCTGCCAACCAAGACAGTTCAGTGTTGTGCACAGTGTTTACTTTAGCACAGCATGTTGCTTGCAGGAGGATTTTTTGCTAATTATTAGTTCTTAAAGCAGTAGGAAGTTTGTAATGCCATCTTTTTACAACTAAATTGAATGACTCAAGACAGTAGAGTTACTGTTCGAGTGGAGAAAAAAAAAATAGCAGGATGAGGCCATTAGAGTTCTGCCAGTCATTCAGAAGTCATGGGTTTCTTCATTACAAAGCAAAATTTGTCCTCAAAAAAGAAATAAGCAGAAAATTTCCAAGAAGCATCTCTGTGTTCAGCATGCTCGAGTCATTTCTAAATACACAAAGTCCTGGAGCCCAAAAGGACTGTGTTAAAAAATAAACTAACTGAAACTGAAGCTCTTGCCAAATTCATTGCTCTGCAAACATTCATTGTGGCTCATTACTGCTAGGAAGCTGTTGCTGTACTGTTTGTTAGCCCAGATGAATAGAGAAAATGGGATAAAGAGATTTAATTAAGCTACTAAAAAAGGCATATAGTCAAAGACTAGTAGTTGTATTCAGTAGGGGAAGAAATGACAAAATGTCTGATGTTGACTGAACTTGTAAGAATTGGCTTAAATCTTCTGAATTCATGTCATTTCACCACAGAATCTGACCCCGTGGTTCAAATGCAGACACTTAGTCTGACTTAATCCATTTCATAATTTATAAACTTAACTTCCCCCAAAAGGAGACACTAATTCATGTTTCCCCATCTCGTATCAGGTATGTCACCATTGACTAATTAGAATCAGTGTGTTCAAGTTGCAAAAGCAGAATTTCATGAGTGGGGAAGGAAGGAATTTATTTTCCATTGATCCCCATACCTTGCTCTATAGTGAATTTTCTTCAACGTCCAAACCTATATCACCTGGTCGTTTGTAGCTAATAGGGACAGAAAGTGATGAAAGGTTGGCGCTCTTCTATAGGTCCTTCTAATGCTTGAAGAGAGGATTTTGGTGTTTCCATGCCTTATATGACAAAAGCAGCAGAGCTTGTCACCCCATTTAGCATCTCCTCAGCGGTAATATTTACATTCTCATTGAACTAGAGGGTCTTCAGTTTTACAAACTCAGTTTTACAGCTAAGATTAGTTAATGTATGCAACGCTTGGCCCAGAAAAAATAAAAACAGATTCCTTTTTCAAAATCAGTAAAAAGATGAAAATAGCAAGGAATCTAGAAAAAAAATAGTCAGGTGCATAATATCAAAATATTTGTTCTCTGCTAGTTCTGTATTACGTATACTTTATACCTGAGCCACAGAATACAATTTGGCTTTGGAACAGTATGTTCTGAAAAAAATGCCTGATGCATTTAGTAAATGTGGCAGGATTTTTATATTCTTTGGTTAAAATGCAGACACACAGGTACTTGAGATCTAAGGTATTAGGATTTGAAGAGCAGTTCAAAGTCCATCTCCTTCAGCTTCTGAGAAAAGAATGAGATTGTGATTGAAAAGACAAAAATATCCCAGTTCTCCACTTGAGTCCTCACAGTCTTTTCTTGTCAGATCTGTTTGCGCTTTTGTGGTCAACATTGGTAATGTATGCTGGAGTCCTGGAGAATTTTGTGCTTTGGTGCCAAGAAGTGAGCACAAGTGATCAGTAACAGTGTCTTGAAAGCAGTTGTACATGACTTGATGTATACATTGCTCTACATATGTGTGTATATATATATACATAAGAGATAGAAAATACATGTTATCACATATTTATCCCTCTGTATTTTCAGTAGTTCAGGGCACCAGTGGAGCTGGGAATGAGCAGGTGCAGAGAACAATTACTCTATTTCTGGAGCTACTCTTGGGCTTTAATTAAGAAGCCAGCTTACTGGGTTAAAGAAACTCATCATCACTGATTCTTAGGTGAGGCATAAGGTCTTGTCATGTGATCCACCACGATCATTCTATATATTTATTTATATTAAAGCATTGATAGTCAGTGTAATTCTCTTACTGAGGAGAATGCAAAGGATGTACAGAGGCCATGCAGAGGGAGACATCAGTACTTGCCAATGGCATGCAGCTGAACAAGCTTCCTTCTATTGGCAGTCTTGTGGTTTCATCTGTAAAAGATTTATCACTATATGCACCAGAACTGAATTTCTTTTCCTGCAAAAATGCAAAATCTTGCTGGCAAGCATTCAAGAGAATGTTCCAATGCAAAATAAATAAATAAATACCCAGGCAAAAATATCTTACTCAAAAAAATCTGGCTGAGCTCAGTTGTTTTAAAAGGCCTGCTCAAACCAAGATACTTTACCTTTTAATACGTATCTAATTATGCATGCATGCAGGGAGCCTACCGGCTAATTGAAATCATATTTGCAAGTTTACTGGCTATTATATTCTACACTATAAATTCCAACATTTTGCAGTTCTCAAACTGCCATGAAGAGCAAGTTAGAAATAAATTCTTCATTCTTTCATTTTCCATGTTTCCCAACAGTTTTATTCCTTTGAATTGTCTTGGACTTTTATGTTTATAAAATCCTAAAAACTAAAAAGAAGAAGAAGAAGAAAAAAAGGTCTCAATCAAACTCCCCAAACAAACAAAGCAAACTCCCCTGTTGCAATAAAATTGCACATTTATGGGGATGGGGGAAATATCTGGGCTACAAAGCTATTTTTGTTCCAGCTACTAGTTTAATGTTTGTTCTGTGACCATTTGAAATTCAACTTCAGGTAGTTCTGCATAATATCAGCATAGAATGCATCATTAACTCTGAGAGGATGTTTTCCATTGGCATCTGCTGTTTTCACCAAATGTCAAGACTTGACATTTGCTATCGTTATCTGGTTTGGGTGTATCACTCATACTGAGATTTTGTTTCTTCTTATCTGATATTGATTTCAATTGTGACCAGCTGTGTTGCTTATAAAATCAACGGGCAAGTATCTGGCATTTAGCTCTTCATGGGTAGAGAAAAAGAAACAACTCAGCGACAAAATAAAGAGATACTTTTCAATCAGGATGCTTGCCTGCATCCTAATATTATCCATCTCTTGGCACTTTTGTTGTAGTATATCTGATTGATTCCCGTGGGGAAGTCTCCATGGAAATTCTTGCCTTTCATATGAAATATTCTTTTTTACTCTCATCCACAGCTTCCTGGAGAGCAGGGTCATTTTTCAAAGCAGCATCAGCGCTTTCAGCAAACTCAGTTCCTTTGGCCTCATTGGTGTGGTAGGTGCCCTTATGCCTGTACATGTACCGGACCATCACAACCAGCAGGCAAATGAGGACAAATACCACCGCAGCTATCACACCTAGAGGAAAAGTACTATTGTCAGAAATAAAATACAAGCAGCATATTACAGGCAGGCATCACAGCTTGAGTTACTTGATCAGAAAAAAAATCTGCGTAATGTAAGATATTCACAAATTGTAATGGCTGAGGTTAGAAAAGGTTCTGAAAGGAACAAATTGAAGAACTCAGATGGGATATACATACTGCAGAAATGCAGGTCGAATTCTTGATAGCTTTCTTTCAAATCAATAGCTTGATTTTGTTGAATTCGTTGGAAATACATTCAAAAATTCACTGCCATCCCAGTGGTAGTATGTATCTGGGGGAATATGCAGGCAGCCTGGTCCTACCCCAGTGAGTGTACTCAATTTCAGGAGGAGTAAAGGGCACTGAACATTTCTTTGGAGACATTCAACAAGTAGCAGGAGCAATGTGCCTGCAGTACTGCTTTCTGTTTGGGAGTCGTCACGTCATGTTGTGCTCTAATTAGGAAAATCTTATTGCAGTAAACATGAAAGTGACACCTAGGAGGGATTGTGGGTAGAACTTCTACATTTCCTAGACTAAGACTAATTATTGTCCCTATGCTGACTGGACAAAAATTTCCACAGGTAACCCCAAACTCACAAGGGACTGAATTATGAATGAAAGCATTCCTAGGTAAGGAAGGTAATTCGAGGCTCCAGGAATGGCTGTGCAGTGAACACCCTATATCCTGGCTTTGCTTTTTGTCCTTACTTTGCAGAGTCTTTTCCTTTTTTCCCTTTTTCCCTGTGAAAGGCGGAAGTCCAGAACAAAAAAGGCACCACTGACAAGTTCATAGCTAAAAAATTACAAGTTGTATACCCTCCTGTCAGATAAAATCAGTTTTTTAAGAATCTTGACAATAAATAAGATAGTATGAAGCTGATTTATTTAATTTTGATTTTTTGTTTTTTTCTTCCTTTTGCACTTGTGTATAACTTGGATGTTCTTCTAAGCTCTATAGCTGCTATTCTGTACAAGTGCATGATACTGAGCTGTTTCTATATTCATGTGACTCCAGGACCAAGGGGATTAAAGGAGTAAACCAAGCATTTAAGGAAAATGAAAAGCACCAGAAGAGGGTATTCCTAGGAAAATCCCATATGTGGATTTTGCAGCTGCTGTGAGAATGCAGTGGATAGGAACTCATCTGACTTATTGTAGGCATCTATGGTAGAGAAGGTTCCATTTGAGTTAGTCCCATCCGACTGCTTCTGCAGTCAGTGATATGGAGGGGATGATTCCTGTTCTTCTAGAAATAGAAGTCTGCGTTTGATCAGATGAATTGTTCTCTGGAAATAAGAACAATTCCACAGTGACAATGACAGCTGTGTAGAGAGTGTCTCTCTTTTGTTCCCTGTATTCAAGATATGAGTAAAGAGATTGTCTCCAAAGCTCTACATTTAGGAGCATCTGTAAACTAAGTTCAGATACTGTACTGACATGAAGATGGGGGTCTGGACAGAATATTAGCAAGGTGAATAGAAATAATAACTCTGTCTTAAAAAACATGCCTGCAACATCATCCCACAGGTTTTATGGTGCTTGATTCTGGAAAGCAAAGTTATTGCTGGCAGAAATTAAATTGCTCATACTGGGAACTTTAGGTTTACAGTGATATTTCAGTTATGGTGGGGATTTCATCAATTTTTCGGGCTGGTATCCCTTGACACAAGAGGTTTTAATAGGCTTTAGATATAGCACAATATTAATAAGCCTGAGGGACTAAGTACAAATCAATTTACCTGCTACTTGTTCATAGAAAGCTGAAATTAAAGGTACGCGAGATGGGACCTGAGGGAAATATAGCAGAGCCTCACCAATTTGCACTAATGATTGGTATACCCCCTTGTGAATAACTTAAATTAGCGCATTAGCATGAAATGAACAAACACAATAAAAGTAAAAAGACAGGGTTCTCTCTGTGAACATAGCTTTGCTCGTTTCTTCTGACAACTGTATTTAGTTTAAATGCATGAGGGTTTTTTAATGGAACACTAGGATGGGCTCTGTGGCATGTTCTGTAAGAATAAAAGGTCAGCTGGTGACAGCCTGCTCAAATCAAAGGCAGCATTCCAATTTTGTGTTGTGTGAAAGTCTTGGTCCATGGAATGATGAGAAATATCAGAGGTTGACTTTGCTACTGGGTGCTTGGATATTTTGTCCTAAAAGAAGGAATAGATGGAGGTGGTACAGCTCAATGGTTCATGCTCATTATCTTATCTCATTATCTTTGCCAATAGCCCCTGTGGGAGTAGATTTCCCACTGGCCTAATTAACTCTAATTGTGCCACTCCTGTTGTCTTGTCAGCAAAGTAGGAGTTTTGCAAAATGCAGGAAAGCAACCAACCTGCTGTTTTAATTCTAATGGTTCTGCTAAGTACAGCCTGCTTCCTACCTCCAATCACAGCCACATCTGCTCCAGCTGAGGAATTCTCAACATCCCCATCTATAAATAGATGAGAAGATACAAAAGTTAATTAAAGAAAAAGGACTTGGATCACACGTAGCAGCAGTGACTGTTCTAGCAGAGCTGTATTATTTTAACCTCCGAAACTCAGAACTTAAATAAGATCCCTTGTTAGCAAAATACATTTATAAAACATCTCATTAGAATTGTCTGTTTTCTGTCACCATAACACTGGATAAAAAATAACTAGCACATTATGCAAACTATTGTGGTCCTCAGGGAAACACATACTGTGTATTATGAGCACTTACCTGTAACATCCTCCAGTGAATGATTAAATTAAGGGCATCAGGTACTGTGATTACTCTCAGAAAGGCAGGTTTTTTTGTGGAGGAAAAAAAGTTAGCACCTATTTACTTTTCTCTGTATGGCTCTTCAGTCTGTGGTCTGGATTTTGTAAATCAAATTAGTTCTTTTGATTTTAATTACTACTTATTTGCCTGCAATATCCTGCTTTTAATTTTAGCATTTACTTTTAATCTTACAATACGTCATGTTATATGTATGGCTTTAAACACAGTCCTCATTTGGAGTAAGTCTGAGTTTGGTTCTGATAAATCAAATTACTTTCTTTACTGGATTATAAATTCTTAAACAAACAAACAAACATATTTTTGCAAATTGAAACCTAGAGAGAAGTATTTGACCACATCGTTTTAAGGGGTGGGAGATTGAATGGAGAAGCTGTAAGGTGAAAGATTCTAATCTGAACTATAATGCTTATTAGAAACATTCAAAACAGCTAACGAATAGGCAAAGTGTTTTAAAGGGGAGTGGAAAAGCAAATTCTAAAAAGCAGTGAGAATTTGGCTCTCCTTATCTGATACAAACCTTCAGTGAAAGTAAATTCACATAGATAAGCATTTCCTAACCAGCATCTCTGTAGCTGATCAACATACAGTCTTGTTTTCGGATCCTTGCATCACTGGTATCAACCCATTTACTCCTGAATTATGTGTGTGTCTGGGAAGGTCATAAACTCTTGGTGTTTGTCCATACTAGTTTTATGACAGGACACTCTTTGTGTATTATTGTACTGTTTATGCATTTCTAAGTGCTGTCAGTTTCCTAACAAGGCAGGTAGCTTTAGGTGAGTTGTTTTTTTTATTTTTTTTTTCTTTCTTCCTTATTAATATATACAACAGATAGAAAAGTTCTCTTGAAAACAAAAATTCTAATACCAAATCCTCTCATAAATTCAACAGTGGCACTGTGGCTGACTCTGGCTTTTTTGCTAGATCTGTGACAGACGTTGCAAGGAAAAATCTCACAGAAGCTTTCTTCTTACTCGTGCCCAGTTTCATATCAAATTGATGGGATTCTATAAATTCTTCACAGTCATGTGAAGTGCTTTATCTGGAAAGGAGAAGACCTTTTCTCTCCCACAGAAGTTCTTCCCACATTTTCTTCTGGCTGTATCCTGATGGAAGGACTGGGCACGCCTTGTGTAATTTAAAAACTCTAATTATGCGTACATCCGTTGAAAACCCATGTGCCTCAGAAGGGATTAATTGCTTCAAGGTCAAACTGTGGAGTAGTTCTTAATACAACAAATATATACTGCATGCCAAAGAAGCAAGCTCCTCTACAACAATAAAATTCTTAAAGGTGTGAATTCTGAAATACTTTCCAAGCTACACAGCTTGCTTCCAACAATTAATTCTGGATCAAATCATTATCCCTTTAATTATAAGAAGGTAAGTGAGTAACTGTCAGCTCTTTTCCGTTCTTCCCATGTGTCTCTCAGGCCCAGATAACAAGCAGGTGTCTTATCTCTAGCACTTAGCACAGAAGTACTTTTTGATAATGGATTACAGAATCATCACTTTGCAGAAAAGTTTTCATTTCAATACTGTGCTAAGTTTTCAGAAGTACGTTGGTCCCATTTTGAGCTATTGTGTAGTTAGCAGTTTATCAGACACTGTTCTGCCACTCAGCAAATCACTAGCAGTGTGATAAAGCTTCATTCAGCATGGCTCTCATTTTACTGCAAGTATGTAAAAGTCTTACTTTTCTTTGGTGCATTTACGTTTTACCCGTCCTTGACTGGGTTTTGCTGCAACTTCTGGAGTGCCAGGAAATTGCAGCCATCAGTGATCAGAATTTTCCAAGGTCTGCTCCCTAAATCAATTATGAAGCAAGGATGAGGAAAGGGAGACGGTTATCCTTAGTACCTGTTTCACAGCCCTTAAGATTTCACTTTGTCGAAACACAGGGTCAGGCTGCTCAAGAAGGTGGTGGAGTCACCATCCCTGGAAGTGTTCAGGAAAAGAGTAGATGTTGCACTGGGTGACATGATATTATTGGTATTTCCAACTAGGAAATAGGAATGTGGTACATAGCAAATGTGATTTGGTGGTGGGTTGTTAGGGTAGTACAGATAAGTTGAGGTTGGACTTGATGATCTTGAAAGTCTTAAGTGATTCTATGGCAATATAATAATATTTCGAGGTGGGGGGAAGGTATCAGTGTCATTCAAGATTCTAATGGTATCATCTTTTACAAAAAATGACTAAAGAAAACAACGTCATTTTCCCAGAGTGGAGGTGAAACCATCCAGATCACCTTATTCCTTCTTCATTCTGCTGTTAACACACAGAGCACTCAAAGGTCTATATTTCATTAACTGCTTTTGCACCTGTTTTGGTTATTTTCCTTTGTTTCAAGGACATATTTTGTTATCTACTGCTAAACTGTCCTTGCAAAACTTCCTCTCACTGTTATACTGGCCCTCGTCCATAGCTGCAATCTGGTCTCAAATGTGTTTACACAGTGTTGTTATTTAGTGCCATTGGTTACCATGACACGCAAAAATCAAAAGTTTTTAAAAACCCTGGCCATCAGAATGGGTTGCCTGAATCAAGAATAGAACATAGAAATCAAATAGCCTAGTGTTGGAAAAGCAAGTTTCTAAAAGCTAGAATGAAGGGGAAAAATGCTTTTGTGCCATGACCTGAAATTCATCAAATTCCAGTTCTGTCCCTAAGTTTACAGATAAGATTTTGCAGTAGAACAACAATTGCTACCTGCCTCATTCTCATCAATCAAATCATGCCGAGAAGGCAGCAGCCTCTGAAAACCCCAGGAAATTTTCTGAGTCTGAAATACTGCAAGTAGATCTCTGGCTTAAGACCTCAAAAGTGAAAACCCGGTACAACTAGCTTTCATGTTAATGTAACCAGTGATAGTTTTTTTCCAGTGAATTCCAGTAAATTTGTTAAACCTTCTACTCTAGGCATGATTTTGAAATAAAACTTGACTTTTGTTAATTTTGATTTTTCTTTTATTTCAAACTGCTCTCGTTTGATTTTTGCTGAGGAGCACTTGTTTGAATAAGACAAGTCCAGCAGTGAAAAAGTTTGAAGTTCAGCACTCTTCTTATTTTGTTATACGCTGCTCCTGGCAGTTGTGACAGTTTCTTTACATCAGTTGGACTTGATGATCCTTGTGGGCCCCTTCCAACTCAGGATATTCTGTGATTCTGATTCTGCTGTGTAATCTAAAGGACAACCTGATGGGATAACATATACCTTAACTCAAACTTCTCAGTGTCTGTTATTTCCTATGATAAAGCTTCAAAGTAGGACAAGTGTTTACTGCTCTACAGTATCAAATATATAAAGAAAAGCCTGAGCTTACAGCCTTGCAACTTAGATTGTAATGAATCCCTTATAGCTGTGGTCCAGTTACACTGCTGTTTTGGAGTGGATGAGTCAAGCTGAATAAGTAGACAGATATCTACGTGTGATAAGCTGCTTTTGCAATATAATTTACAAAGCCACTTGAAACTACTGAAGCAGCACTGCTGCTGCTCCTGCCTTTCAGGATTTTCCTGCCCACAAGCTTATGCTTCTGATTCATAGAAACCTAAGCCAACCCTTAATATGATGCTCTGTTGCTGCCTGCTTGTGGTTATTATCTCAGAAGTCTTGGCTGCTAAGTTACACTTAAGTTGGTCTCTAAGTGCTTCCTTGGGCAACCTGCGTTCTCTCTTGATGTGCATGTTTGTTGCACAAGAAACACTTGAAAGTCATTTAATCCACTGGAATGATGAGCTGAGCTTGTTATGCAGCCCTTCTCTTAATAGGGCTTTCTTAGGCATGCAAACTAGGAAACACACTCTCCTCTTTAATAGGCTCACATTACCTCTGTATGAAAAACACTGCTGCTCACCTTACAGGTGAGGAACAACCCAGCTTTAGTTTAGTCTCCATATTCTTTGCAGAGCCACCCCAGATACTGACTACAGAGCAAGCAATGAGTAAGCAATCTGTAGGCTGAAATGTACCTTGGGAATTCAGCTACTTAATGTTTAATGGTTTTGTCTTAAATATTCATACAAGCTATCTGTGGACTTTTGATAAACAGGAGATATGTTCAAAGTGAATAAGATCCAGTTCATGATTCAGCCCACATATAAAAGGAGTTGAGAGAAAGATTTTACCTCTTTATTGATTGATCTTTCACACGTTATAGATTTGATTTGAAAGAATTTTAACTGTAACTTGAGACTGATAAAACACACTTTACTCAGCAGTAGCTACAAAGAGTCTACTATACTGTATCTTTTTTGGTTTTGTTTTTTTTTGTGTGTGTGTATGTCAATTGGCATAATACAAGATATCATACAAATCTTGCCTTATTTAAAAAGGTCTTAATTTTAAAGGGTGATCACATTTTTATCTAAGGAATTTGAATGGGGTTTCAAACCATTCATCACTGCTACTGCTGAAGAGGATAGTATGCTGCTTGTTTGGATTCAGTAACATACTTTAAGCTTCTGAATCTATAGACACCACTAGGTGTCTATAGGTGTCTAACAACTGTTCAATCCTTAATCATTTTTCCATTTTTTTTTCTCTTTTAATATTCCTTATATTAAAAAATATTTTAACTTTTATTCCCTCAAGGACTCTTTCTGTTCCTTGTGTGCTCTTCTGCAGTGACCACTCCTTTTGACTGTAAAGGCAGTTCTTAGTATATCTTTTGCCATAGTACTGAAAATCTTATGAAGTCTTAATGTCTCCCCTTGTTTATGAAAACATTGTATGTCTGACTTGCCCTTTGGCTTATATTTGTGCTTTGCCAACACATTGCATTCTTGAGAAAATCATTAATCTATTAACCTTAACATACTGATTTAATTTACAAACTATAGTTAGAACTAGTTCTCTATGGCTGCACATGTAAAATGAGAACAAACTTCTGAAAACTTAATTGCTTAAGTTGCTCCCTAGCCTGTGTTCCAATATCAGATGCATCACACTGAGTTTTTCCTAGAGCAAAAAAAAAAAAAAAGTAATTACCTATTTTAATATTTGCGCTAAGTGTGTAATGCCCAGCCAGAGCTGGCATCTCTTATTCCAAAGGGTCATCAGTCTGAACCCGTCAATTTAACACATTCTGCTGAAAAGGCCATCACCATCTCCCATTAGATAATGAAACACATCAAGGCTGTTCTTTCAGAATTAAGGAACAGATACTCATCTGTCAATCTGGACAAGAGACAGAATAATTTGGCTGCCATTTATGTTCTAAATTATTGTAATGATAATAATGGTGAGGTACAACAGCCGCATGATCTTTTGGGTAAGTAAATGGCCTGTGTGCCACGTTTGAGTTAAATAAAGCAGATAGAAATATCTACAGTATAAAAATGCACCATGCTCAATCCCTTTGCTATCCTAGCTAAATACTTTGTCATTAATTCTGAGAAGGAAAAATCCAGTCTTATTCAATTAAAATCAAGGCTTGTTCAAAAGTTTCCAAACTGTGTAATTCAGTGAGGAATAAAGGGCATTATTAAATTAGTTTAATTAGATTAGTATTGCCACATAATTTCAGCAGTTCACTTTTGATTTTGGCAATGGCATCATCGACATAGTTTCTTCTTCTTTTGTTAAACTGAGCTTCACTTGGCATTTTGGGAAAGTCAGAGATGGAGATTTTGTCAAAAAAGTATTGTTATGAAGCCCTTAATGATAAGAAGGAGAAAGGCGAAAGTGATCATAAAATATGAGAAATTATTTTAATTGCAAAACATAAGGATTTTCTTAGAACTGAACAGATAGTCGACATTTTGAAATAAAAATTTTGGCTGAAAATTAAGAAATTTGCTTAAAGGGATGCATAATCTAAACAAAGCACAGATTTTTTTAAACCAAGTCAAACATGTCTGTTCATTTCCAGAAGGAACTAATAAAACCCCTTTAAGTTTGACCCACATATATGTGTACATAGACATAGTTTTGCTCGCACTTACTAGAGACTGACATAAAAGTAATTTAGCTCCTTCACTTAAAGTGGCTGAATATCAACTACATATTCTAATGTCAATTAAGCACAGTGCATCCAGTATGAGCAGTTAAATGGCTTTTTCCCCTTTAGAAAGGGCAGATTTCTCCTCCACAAGAAAGTTGGCTCACACTCGAAATGCACATCTTGCTGGGGAAGATAAATTGATCTGTTATTGCTTCATTAAAGAAGGAGTGATAAATGGGGTAAAAATCAATCCAGAAGCTATGGTCCATGTTCAGACAGTCTTCCAGTATGTGTTCTTCCATCTCCCCATTCCTCATTAGAACAGAGCATTTGTTTTTGAGGAAACTTTTGAAATAAACACCAAATAGCCAGACTGACTTTCCTTCAAAGTCTCGATTCCTTCAAAATCTTCAAGCTCTAGTCATTTTTGCTGAATCAAAATGGAAACAAAACAGCCATTTGCTCATTCACTGAGATCAAAATAATGCACTGAATGGAAAGGAATCAATTGATTAACCATTGTCAGGTAATCAAAGTAACTGAGGATGGATATAGTGAAAATTCATCTCACAACATGTAACAGATACTTTACTTGTAACAGTTGAGAAACAGTCCATGAAAAAGCACATTGCACTGACCTAAACTTTGTATGTTAGAAAGGTAAGCACAAAAATTTGAATCTTTCAGTGGGAAGTCAGAGGCTAAGATGTCTTTTAGGAGATGTATTGATAGTTCCTTCATTTGTGTAGATGGTTACATGATGTATTAAGAGAGTTCGACCGCTAAACTGTGTGTAATTATTTACCAAGATGTTTTTTAATGTGTACCTAACAGGTCTACCAGCCTGTCTTGATTCTCAGGACATTTGATGGTGTCAGCAGAGTATAAGGTAATTTCCATATTTCTTCACATTACTGAGCTTGATTTTATAACCTTAACAACTGTGTAAGATTTAAATTACATCTGAAACACACAATTTTTCTGGGTGCGGTATGATTGAAGACAAACATTAGCCAAAATTAGTCCCCTCAACTAAGACAAGAAGAACTGTTTTTTTCCTAAATATTTCCTTCAAATATATTTGGCATCATTTTGCCCTGCCTTTGTCTAGGAATATATCTGTTCTTCCTTTGTGTCTGTATATCTGTCCTTACAACCTTTGGAAATCTTGGCTCCATTCTTCAGCTTTTGAAGGAAGAGCAGGCAAAGACAAACACTTTACCTCAATTTCTGTGAAAACGGTAGGCTGGAGAGAAAAAGAAGATCAGGTTAGACCAGCAGTGAAGGAAAGGCAGTGAGGACTCAGCAATTCTAAGCTCTGTTTAGCAGCAGCTGGTTGACCAGTCACTACATGCCTTCCAGTGGTCATGCATGTAGGTAAACAGGAGCTGCAGCAATGTACTTTCCATTCCCAATCTGAGATGCTGTGGAAGTGAGCCACTGTATGCAGTGGTGGGATTTAGCAGTCAGGGACGTAAATCCAAAAGTAAGAGTGTTTCCCTGGTTCTGCTGCTAGCAAAAAGCTTGTTCTAAGAAACACAGACATGAAAAGAAAGAAATGTGGTCATTACTTTATTAAGGCTGCTAAATGTCTATTTCTAGTTTTGAGATGAAAAGACTTGACCTTGTGCTTAAATTACAGGTCATGCGACCTAGAAATCATCTGATACCTGGTGAAAGTCTGCAGTTATGTACAAAGATATTATCCTGACAATTTGAAGAATCTAGAGTCCAGCTACCTTCCTTGGAAAAGTATAGTAATTTTTCCAACAGGGGCAGGTTTCTTCCTCTATGTCTCATTCTCACCACCAATAGTTTGTTGCAAAGTGGTTCTATAGGTGATACAAGAAACAAGAAACAAGAGCAGTCTGTACTGCATCCCCTTGCTTATTTGGTATGAATTGTATTCAGCTACATCCAATTCCTATACCAGTGCTAGCCTGAGGCGCTGTTTGCAAAGCACTGCAAGTAGAAACGTCAGGATGTTTAGCATTTGCTCTTTAGGGACACAGAGATCTTTCATGGAACACTGATGAGGTTAGTATTATTAATGGAGATATCTGCAGTGGAAACAAGTTTTCTAATGCTTTAAATATTGAACATATTAAACAAAGAAAATAAGACATATTGAAACACCTAAGAAACTTGCAAGGCAAATAATAGCTCACGGCAAAAACACTTCCATTTTCCAAGGATTCTGCAATGAATATGCAGATTTCTTTTGCATATCTGCTGCATTTAAAGAGAGAAGGCCTGTTTCATTATCTGAAAAGCATTTATATATATCAGTCCAAGCTGTCTGAATTGAGTTGAGCAATTTTAGTAAAACTTCTTTAATATCTATCAGTCATTTGAGCAATTCTGGACAGATTGTGCAATAATTGTTGGGAAAAAAAATAGAAAAAGAAATTCTTGCTTATCTATTGTTTTTGGACAGTTGTCTAGCATGATTTGACAAACAGCATATTGAAGACTTTAACAGCTGAGCATAAAAAGCCTGAACTGGAGCCATATACGGAATATTTTTCATTGACGAATCTACACTGTTGTGAGATTCATTAGAAATTCATTAATAACGTTCCTCTCTCTTAATGAACAGTAAACAGTCAGTAGCATCTAGGTGGAAAGGTAATAATTGGCTTGGTGAGATGTTTGATCCCTGAAAGGGAGTCTAGGTGATCTGTGCTGTCTTCACAGATGCTGCACAGAGGACACCCCTTGCAGGAAAATCGATTCAGCTCTTGCAGAGGTGTGATGAACCCTGGGGGGAGGAATGGGAATTTCTCTTCCCATCAACTAGGAAGCTAACATAGAAGACTGGCTTAAATAAGAGGCCTGGGTTTCTGGAGTCTATAATTAGGGAAAATAAATCCCAACTATTACTTTTAGGATTGTTCAGCCATTCCTTTGCAAAACCTGCACCAACGGCTTAGCCTTTCTTAAAGGTAATCAGAGCTTTTTCATAAAGCTTTTGACATGTGCTAGTCATCAATGCCAGATCTCTCTCCAATAGACTCTTGATATATGTTTCTGCATTATATATGTCTCTGCATTAGGCCTACTATCTTGCATACATATTTTCTGAAGCAAACTTGTTTTGCTTAAATTGGATATTAATACACTCCTAAATAGAAAAGAATCCTATTTAGGTTCATCTTCTAGTAAGGAGTCATTTTTGTGTTACTTATCTCTTGATTGTCTCTTTCTAGACAAACGTTGCCTTTCATACAACTTGGAGGGCCATAATAATCTCTGAGGCTTCTGCTTCTCTTTCGAATCTGGTTGAAACTGCTTAGTGGATACAAAAGTTCTTGATGAAAAGTGACAGATGGATGAGCAGATGATTAAGCAGACAGATAGACAGCAGGAACTCATAAGACTCATTTCATTAGGAAACTAGACTGAAAACAGAAGTGGCAGTGGGTGGAAGTACTTGGATGATGTTCATATAATGGTCATCAATTAAAATTGCCATTTTTTTTCAGCAGATTCAAAGAATATAGGCAATGTCTCTAGTGGAAAAGGAAAAGCCAAAGACACAGTGCTGAGATTTTTTTTTCAGCTTCTTGTTTGGTCAGAATATTACATTTTTATAGTTTGGACTATATTTTAAATCTTTAAAGCCAAATGCAACTTGGACAGCCCTGGCAATTTCAATGGAGGATTAATGTGTGTCATTAAGCAAAGAAATATGGTCTAGTACTTTTCAATAGCAACAAATGCTTGCAAAGGCACTTCTCTAATCACCATATTTTTGGCTTACTGCAAAGCCCTTGGACTGATCCTTTCCTAAATATATGGAATGTACATGCAGGAAAGCTGAGGGTGAATTGCTGTGATTTGAGATGGTTGCTATATTGCAGCTGAAAAGTGCATTCTTGCTGCTAACTCTTTTCCATTCAAGCTGATTCAGCAGAAAACTGGCCCACTGAAAAGAAAGAGGCAGGGGGTATTTACTTATTGGCAAACTGATTCAAAGTCAGTGTGTGGTCTGACTGTCAGTTATTCTGTGAAGAGGAATGGGTTTTGTGTAGACAGAGAGGAAGGCAGGAATGCACTTTCAAGCAAGTGAAGTACGTTATTAATCTGTACTCGAACAGGTTCCCCTAAAAGAGAAGCACAAGGTGAAAAAGAGCTGGAAAAAGCTGGGTAATTCCTCATTAGATTGCTCTTAACAGAAAACTCCAGTTTTTCATGGACAAGTGACTCCTTTGAAATACAGTGGCTTGGCAAATGTTGAGGGCATGGTATTTTCTGTGTAAGAACGTATAGAAGTAAGGGCCCTCTTTCAACTGTACAAACAGGGACTCTGTGACTCTGCTCCCCCCTGCCTGCCTGCCTGTCTGGAGGGATGTTGCTCTGCCATAGCTGAATCAGCAGCTAACACCAACAGCAATCCTTCCTGTCTCATTTACACATGAAGCAAAGCAGGGCATCATTCCAACACACGAAGTGAAATACTGAGCTGCACACATGCAAGGTACAATTTGTAAAAGCATGCTCTGTGATGCTGCTTTTGGTCCCTTTGAAGTTAGTGGCAGATCTCCCACAAATTTCAACTGCAAAATTGGCCAGTGGTGAAATCTTTAAAAAAAATCCATGTTAAAAATATTAGAAACATGATAGAACTGGTGTTCCAGCATTAAGATCACCAGATGCATCTGCTCATCCTTTCTGTTTTTCCAGTTCCCAGATTTTTTCACCAGTTGATGCTAGAGGCTGAAAATCTTTGCCCTCTCAGCAATCATGAAAGTGCTTGAAAATTTATCAATGTCCTTTTTATAACATCCCCAAACTACTTATAATCATCTCCAAAGAAATGTTCTTTGGAATAGTATCAGAAGGTCAATTTATTCCACTGAAACACCTATTATTATAAAGAGAGAGAAAAAACATCAACAACAAAAAAGAATGAGCCAACAGCACCAGCGCAGCCCTGGAAAATATGAAGTCATCAGTAGAGTTCAGCCAGAACAGACTCCCATTAAACTCTGTTTAAGAGCCAAGTTCCGCCCTGAGATATGTGTTAGCTGCAGTTTATGTTTGGCGGGAGCTGTGCTGTAATTCAGAGCAAGGCTCAGTCAGAAGTGTGTATCCATTACAAATCAAAGAGAAGAGCCCACATCCCTTTTGTATTGTTTCCTCTGTATAGATGGAACAGAATTCTTAAAGAGGTAAATAAAACAGTCCCAAGTTTCACAATGCCTTTCAATTTTGATTCTTTCCTCTCCTTTTGATCCTCAGACCTGAATGACTCTTTCTGCATCCACCAAGTTAACCTCCTGGTCGTTGGTATTTGGGCAGGGTGGGTGATGCCTCGTTCCCTGATACAAGCCATGCGTTCAGCAGCGCTGATCTCCCAGGATTGAATTCCTTCAATTACAAGGTAAAAGAGCTCATTCAAAGAGAGGGAAGAGGGGGAGGTGAGGCTCAATTCTGCCAAGCTTTGAGCAAGAAGTTCAAGTGTTTCATAGCAGAAACTCTGGTAAGTGCAAAGGCTTTTGTAACCCAGCACACCTCTATAAACACTGAAATACTAATTCAGGTTCAAGAATTTGCTGTGTTTCAGACCTGCTAGATGGCTGTCCTTTACTTTCCATCAGATGACTAACAGGGAAAATGGCCCATCAGCTCTGTGCTTCTCACAACACTTTCATGTCCAGAGCTGTAAAAGCATTTAAGGTCTGATTAAGTGAGAAAGCTCAGTGCCATCAGGATCAAACTGATCTTGGCAACCACTTTTCCTGGATGCTTTAACAGAGGTGATAGTGTCCTTGGGAAAGAAGTTCTCCTTTTCTTAATACTGGTGTTTAAGATAACCAGCTGGAGAGAGCCATGGGAAACACAGGCAGGTCTGGTAAAACCACAATGTTGCTTCATCATGTGATGTCAATGAAGGGATGTGAAAAATTTTCCAAGTCCTATTAGCTGGAAGGTAGATAAGAAATATCCCAACAAGGATGGGGAGCAGGAAAGACAGAGAAGTGTGCCCTGAGAATCTGAAGAGATTATGACCCTCAGCCACAGTTTCGTGCCGTATCTTTGCACTGATTTTGCATTTCTTTCTACATCTCCCCTCCACCCAGAGTTATGTATAGTGTGAGGGAGAAGATGTACATATCCTTTTAGGGATAAGAGATGCTTTTGCCCATAGATAACAAGCTGCTACTTCAAAATGGCACACAGCAGCAAGCACAATTATTTACTAAGCTGGACATCAGCATGTATCCATATCTCCATGGCAGACTTCCTTCAGCCTCTCACAAGCCCTGAATCTTGCTGTGTGCATGAACAGGAGGTTACATCCCTTAGGGTCTGAGAGCTTCTTCTCAGTTGTTATCTTGAAGGAAATCGTTTGGGTAGAAAACAACACTTATTCGATTTTCCAATTTCTCATCCAGTGAGGAAAATACACCCATCTCTCGGGAAGAAATGATAGACATAATCTTTAATCACAGGACATTTACTTCCCCTCCCCCAGTGACTGCAATTTCATACCTGACAAAAATAGGCTCTGAGGCCTCCAAAGGGAATAGCTTGTATTTCCCTCTCTGGCCACTTCCGCCAGCTGCTGGGGTCCTATGTGAGCTGCATCATGTTTGGAAGGGAGGGAGATCTTCCCAGTGCTTGAGGATCACATCACTTAAGAACAGAACAGAGGGAGCAGGGAGGTGGAAGCCATGCTCCTCCCTCTGCTTTGCTGCTGGCCCCTGGAGAACACAGGACACAGGATATTCTTCCTGCCTGGGGAGGACTCAGAACAGCTGGGAGCAAAGACATGACTTTTTCCTTAAAGGAAGTGCAAGTCGTGAAGGGGGTAAAGTCCACTATTTTATGCTGCATTTCATCGTAAAATTGTGTCAAACTGTTGTACCTGTTCTGCTCCTGCTTTTTCTGTCAGCACTTAAAGCCGAGCCTGACTTATTAGGAAATGACACTTTTAAAACTGTTTCAACATCTCTGTCGCCCCATTGTTGCTCCATGAACCTTCTGACACGACTCAAATGCAGATAAGATGAAAGGATTCGTTCATCCCAAGCAAAGGCAAAGAGCAGTGGTAATGCAAGAGAAGGGCTTGGCTTGTGCTCTGCTTCCAGCTCATGGTTATGTCCCCAGGATGCAGACATTAAGCATCTTGCACAGAATGTGGGAGGAGGAAGAAAAGTTTTTGTCTGAGATTCACGAATTTTAATGGCTTCCAGAAGGGGAAATCTTTTACTAAGGAGCAAAAGCAAAGTTCAGAAAAATGCAAAAGCATTTATCTCCCTGGTTGCATTCCTGCCTGCCAAAAGTGGGAGGGTTAGTTTACTCCTCTTTGGTAAAAAGGGTCCTAGAGGAAGAATGAACTTAGGAGCCACAAACATCTACATGTGCAAAGAACTTAGATCAACAGGAAATATTCTTTGGTGGAATCATACAGGATCTGTTTATCTTTATTTGTTCCCCACTACTACATGCCTATACTTCTGCTTCCCACAGGAACTCTGACTTACCACTGATAAATCATTTTGCCTTCATTGAAATTTGTGATGATAGTAGATGGAACTGCATTTGAAGCACGTTCACTAGCTGTAATGGATGGCATTTTTGTAGGATCACAGAATCATTAAGGTTGGAAAAGGCCTCTAAGATCATCTAGTCCAATCGTCCACCTACTCACCAATATCACCTGCCAAACTATGTCACTAATTTTGTATCTTTTACCTGGGTGAAACTTACTTGCCAAAAAGTAAGGCTGCAGAGAATTACACCAGCCTCAGAAGCAGCACTCTCTCCAAGCACAGATTTTCCAGGTTCTGCATAAATCTATGTCCTTATTTCTGTGAATGATTTACAAGATCAGAAATGTGTCTGAAAGAAAATCTAGAGCTGGTTGGTGACCCTGGATTTTATGCTCTTCCATGTGTGTATGCATGTGCATACAGCATCCCTTATTTTTGCACTTTGTCATATATTGTGCTGGAAAGTTAGCTTTGACAAGTTGAAAAGTATAAGGATTAGAGCAATCATGTATTACCACCTGCTACTTCTCTTCTTCTATGGTGCTTAAATGTTCAGGCAGAAGGCTTTGAAACACGCTACATGTAATGCACTTAAGAACTCTGCTGGAATTCCAGTTTGGTTTGATCTCCACTGTCTAAAGACTATCTCATAGAATATAAATGAATATATTTAGGGGAAATTTATTTTCAAGGAGAAAACCCTAAAGTCCTTCCAACTTGATAAGCTTCACTAGTTGATGTCATTTCTAAGGGTTTTTTTTTGCGTTTTATCTTCATGTTTCAGGAGGCCTCCATCTCTTCCAGAATGAGCAACATAATGAGGGAAGACCCGTCCATGAAGATTAATCATATCTTCCCATGGAAGATGGATGTGTTCAGCATCCCTTGTTGGGCACTGATGTGGCAAGCAATTCTTTGGTGATTTTTGTTTACAAAGTAGATAGAATAAGAGATGAATTATTATTTACAGCTAAACAACGCAAAATAAAAAGGTTGTATTTTATCAAGAAAGAATGGGAAGAATGTGAGGGAAAAGATGGTAAGAACTGCTAGTGATACGATTAGGAAGGAGACATTGACTAGAGAGCTGGAAATAGAGGAAAAATTTGGCTATGTCAGGCTATGATCAAACCAGCAACTTTATGAAGTCTTTGCAAGCTCATCTTTCCCATCTCACCACATGAAGCCACCATGCACGACTGCCATTTGGAATTGGATTTGTTTAAGATCTATAATCTATAATCTACAGCCCTAAAGCTAACCACTGCTTGAGTTCTAGCCATGGAGGAGAAGTCACCTTTCACTGGGAATGGGAAAAACATCAAAGATAATCAACAAGGTTTCATTTGAATTGATCCCTTTCCATTAGGAGATCAAAATCTGCAAAGGAGCAACCTACAGATCATCCTTTTTCTCCCTGACTTTGTGCTGTTGTATCTGGACTTGCTGGTGTTGGCATGCTGATGTTAGCAGAAGACATTCACTCCACTCTTCTCCATGACTACTGCAGGAGTGGTATGAATGACAGGAAACACGGCCAGGAATGCAAAGCATCCTTCATTTTGAAAAAAAAATTGAAAGTTTTCAAGAGATTTTGAAAAAGAACAAGAAAGCTATGAGTTCTTTTTGTAAAGCAAAGAGGAAGCAGGAACAGAATCATGGCACTGAACGGCAGTTTTGTTTTCTGGTCTGTTCTGCTCAATGCTTTATGCAGGTTTTTCTGCAGACTAATCCTGTGCACATCCCCCTGTTTCCACCAAGGGCTTAATTGCTATTAGTTACTGATAGTACAGCCTGGCTTAAAATAGAAATAAATCCCACTGTGTTCAGTGAGGGAAAACTGGATCTTTGTAGAACAGAGACTCCCAAAATTGAAGTCTGCTGATGTTATTATGGACATTGAAGGGAGACAGACAATAATAAACTCTCCCAATTGTGGGATCCAGAATGTAAAAAATAAGTCCCAGGTTCTAAATGAAAATTCCTATGACAGGAAAGATCTGGAGGCGGGAAGATAGTTTCGCAGCAAGTTGTGGAGATGGGAGAGCAAAGAGAAACCAATGGAGAAAAGGGATGGTGGTGGAAGAGGGGACAACTCCCGAAGGAAACACGGCCTCAGTGCATTGCTTGACAAATGAAGATTTATGTCTTCCTTGCCTGTGCTTTCTTCCTTCCCACTGCTGGGACTGTGGAACATCCTTGAAAGAAGCAAGGAAATTATGTTTAGTAACTGGACTGTCTCTCCTTTGCTGAGATACGAGCCCTTACCCGTAGGCTGAGAAAGAGACCAGCATGAAGGTGGGGAAGAGGGGGGTAAGAGGGGAAGAGGATATCTGAACTAGACAACCTGAGAAGGCAGCTGTGAGAGAAAGATAACAAGCAGAGACTGGTCTGCTCTCTGTGAGCATCCTTGCATAAAGATACACCAAGAATCTTAATTTTCTGCTCCCTGTACTGTTCATCAGAAGGACTGTGCTTATGACACTGGAATGAACTGTTGTACAGTTAGAAGGACAATCTCTGCTGGATTACAAATTCTGGTTATATAAGGACTTCTTTAAAGTTTCAGGAAATAATAGTCTCAACTGAAAATGTGATTTTGTAATAAACTAGCAAATTTCTAGCTCTAATATGCATTAAGTAAACCTTTAAAATTGAATTCAGCAATATATATACACATAGATCTCAGAATATAGAAATGAAATATAAAAATAGTATAATTTTGAAGTTAATTGAGAATTTTTGAGAAGTTCCCCAAATATTCTGAATTCAAGGATGACATTTTCACACTAATTCTTCTTAATCCACTAGAAATAATTTTCTCTCTGCTTTTCAAACGTGAAGCTCTTTAATAACTGGTGTTAAGTGATTTCTGAATTATTTGCTTAACCTATCAGTTATCTGGTTTAATTAAAGCTGGCCATCAGCACCTGTTTTTTTCATCCTTTATTAAGTGATTGAAATATCCAATTAAGAGATGAGAAGCACCTTGTTTTCAGGTTAACAGATGTTTTTTCAAAAAAAGCAAGGTGGGGTTTTTTGTTGTTTTATAGAGAGAATAATTGTTTATTACACAGAGGCATGAAGTCAATCTGAAACAAAATTTGTGATGTCTGTTCCAGTATAAATTCATTTGTCTCATAATATTTTGAGATAGACGCAGAAATACAGAATGCAATTTAATTGATTTCCTCTAGATTTTTGCTTATGGAGACATGAGTCTTGCACTGGTGTACAAGATAAAGCAAATGTTGTGATGCCTAAATTCAAAATATGGAGTGATTCAGTGTCGACACCTTTGTGAGCTGACAGGCTGTATAAATAGTCAGCAGAGAGAGAGTTGAATCTGGTGTCTACAAGAAAGAGTTTGAATAAGGCTGCTTCACTGATGCTTTACTGTATCATACAAAAAGGATTTTTAAAAATATTTTCCAACTTTTTATATATAGCCTAAACCTCTTTCTTGCTTTTCTTCCTCATTGTTGAGTTTATGCCTCTGCCAAGACTTCAGAAATCTAGTCATTTTTCTGCTGCTTTTGGAGGTGTCTTTCATATAAAAAGGAAAAGATAAGCTTGTGGGTGTTGGTCTGTGAATGGAGATGCAGTTAGGGAAATAAACCTCTCCATACCCATAAGTCTGATTAGTGAAAAAGTGCATAAATACTGAAGAGGGGTGTCTGTACGTAAGTAAGTGTAAGTCTGCACACAGATGTAGACTTCTTATATGCATACGCTGTGTGTATGATGTATGTGTCTGTATAAAAAGAATTCAAATCCATTTTGCAGGTTTGCTGTTGCTGAAACAGTGTGTCTTTCCAAATCTAAACACCTGCACATACATAAAGGCTTGATGTTTGATTATGCTGAGCTATAAGCTTTTTACACATGCTCTTTGTAATGTGGACTGCCTCCTCAAAGTAAATATTTTAAACATGCAGTCCCCAGGAAAATAGGAATTTATCACTCACGATAACATGAAACTGTCACAGGGTGTGTTCGAAAGCACCCCTGCAACTTACTGATAAAAAGCTTAACTCCGTTTCAGGGCTTATCTGAAGAAGAAAGAGGTAGACCCTCATGAAATAACTGAATTTTTTTCAAGGATGGAAAAAGAGAAAGAAAGGGAGGGTGCAGAAGAACAAATGCAGCAGAACAATTTTAACCCACTGAGATTTTCAGTAAAGTTTTCTGCTTCATCAGGAAGAATCCTGCAGTGAAACATATGTCAGAAGAGAAGCAGATATGAGAAAGTGGTCTTCTTTGCAGATGAGAAGATTAATTAAGAGAGAAATCGCTTAGCCAGATGTCTCATTGGTGAAACTATACGTGCAAGGTACATCTGCAATGAGAGATCAGCAGAGCAAAGACAGTGCATTTGACTTCTTTGCTAACATTAGAGAGGAGACTAGTGTGAATTAGATCATGCTGACCCTTGGAGAAATTGAGGAGCATGGATCTGATTTCAGCCACAAATTACGAGGTACATGCCTGTTATCATGCTGCATGATCATTGCTTGATATAGTTGAGTTATGCGTTAGAAATAAATTATGCAGAGAAAACAGTCCTTTTCTCTATTTGCTTATAACTTGCTGGCAGACCCAGAATGAATGCCACTCCTATTCTTTCACAGAGCAGTTTTACAGAATGCTCTGCAGCAGGTGGATTTCTCAGGAACTCATTACTGGGGTAACTGTCAAATTCATTTGACTTAGGAACTGAAGTCTTTCAGAAATAAGTTTAAAGCATGGTCTGTGTGCTGCCCAAGTACCTGCTTGGCTACGGTGTTCAGGTACCTTTGTCACTGCAGTATTGTGTTGACCCCAATTTTTCGTGCATTTCTTATTACAACTCAAATGTGAAGCAAAAAAAAAAAAAAACCAAAAAAAAAAAACAAAAAACCAAACCAAAAAACAAAAAACAACAAATTCCTCCCCCATAAAACAAATCAAACTGAAAAACCCATCACAACAAAACAACAAAGATCCCCCGTGTTGCAAGCACTGTATTTTGTAGAACTATGGATTCCTAAAATAGTTTAGGTTTGAAGGGACCTTTTAGATCATCCAGTTCTAACCCCTCTGTCATGGATAAGGTTGCCACAAAATAATTTTGCCAGTTGCTAAATGACTTCTAAGCTGCATCTTTTTTCCAAGAGTGTACTAGAAAATTATAGAGTAGGAAGCACAGAGCTGTTGCACACTGGATCTGTTGGGATCTGTTCTTTTTTCTTTCTCCTACTTGTTATCAGTGACTTTCCATACCCAAGACTAGCCAGGGAAAGCAGTCATTTTTCTACTACCTGTAAAATCTCTATGTAGTCTACCAGCTTTTTGGGGAAAGAGTGACTGCACAGCACCTCGCACAATCAGACCTCTCTGTTGGCTTGAATTTCTCTATGCTATAGGAATACTAATCCCTCCTCAACAATAGAGACAGGCACTCTGCAGAGCAGACACACAAACAGACTTTCATTAGAGAATGCAGTCCCCAAAGCCTGTTTTACAAAAGGCTCTGCTGATTGGACTCAGTCATTTGAACAGTGATGGTTACAGCGTATGTTCCACAAGAACCTCGAAAGAAAGGTGCAGCAGTATCAGCAATGAGATGCAGACACGGCACAATTCTGTGTTAGTAATAGGCTTAAACACAAAAAGCCAAAGCAGAATCTTTAACACCTATTGTGTGAACTGTTGGTAGGAAAATTTCTCCATTTTTAATTTTTATTTTGCGAGAAGCAGATCTCAGAATTGCTGGAAAGTCCATATTTTATAAAAGCAAGCATCTATCTCAACGGACATCTGTCCTCTGACCCAGTTTAGCAATTCACCAGCACTTCTGCTATTAATTACTGAAATTTCAGGTGTGTTCTATGCCTTCCAATTTGCAGACTTTCACATCCCCATCTCAGGCATTGAGATGTTGAGGAGAAACCCTGGAGTATAAAGCAAAATTTTCCAATTCATATGCACAGTAGTGGATGACAAATATACCAACAGAGGCATTCAATTTACATAAATGCTTTGTGGCACACATTTTGAGCCTTCTGTGCTAAAAATGGCAGGTTATTATAATCTACAGGTTTCCTCACTTATAAGTACTCACAGATTTACCAATGAAGACCAGTGTTTTTGTAATCAGTAACCCCTATTTTTTGTTTGTTAGTTACTGTCGCAGGCAAGTGATTGAGGATGATGAAATTAGATCTGCCTCCAAAGCAGTGAACAGTGCTGTTTAAAGGCTAAAAGACTATTTGAGCTTTCCACATGCCACATGTGAAAGTATTGCTCCAGGAACATTCAAAGGACCACTTTACAGCCCTTGAGATTCAGTCTTGCCTTTTCTGATCACCTTCTCTGTTGGGATAGACATCTTTGAACCCCAGCAATGGCTTTGCATAGCTCACTGACTCTCCAGACTGCACTTTCTACCCAGCGATGCTGGCTTATGTGAATACTTCACCTCATGTTGCTCACTGACTCAGAACTGAGTCACTGCAGTCCAACAGGAAGAAGGCAAAAGCTGCAGTTAGAGTAGAGATTGCCCAACTTGTGGAATTCTTCCAATTTTGTAATAAGTCGGGCAGTTACTTCCTGTGCATCTGAACATAGTTTGGAAGAAGCAAAGATGTCACTAGATGGTGATATACTTAGAAATTATGTGTTTCAAAGTCGGGAAGTTTACATCTCTTTAGTGAGGCTAGTCAATAAAAATGACAATAATGGTATGAAAAAAAAAGAAGAAAGAAAATGGACATACATTCAGAGCACAATATTGTACTGAATCCAAGCCAATGGATTTGAGGTCCCAGCTCCATTTTTGGCTTTGTTATCAGACTTCTTTCCTTAGGTATTCCTGGATTCTAGCTACATGCAAATGTCCGTTACAGAAGAATGATGGAGTAAATATTTTACACACTGCCTAATATCAGCAGGCTGAACTACTGGCTCACCCAACTCTCCATTGAGCATACAGAGACCCCCCCTGTGAGCGATGGGATATTGGAGCCAGGCATGGCTCCCTGACATTGTATGGTATGGCACTTCCATTCAGAAGAAGAATACGTTTGCTGTCTTTGCAGAGGTGAACGGTTTAAATCTGAAACAGAAGTCTGCTCCCACCTGGATTGGTAGGACCATACTGTACTTATAGAATTAATAAAAATCCCTTATCAGCTGCAAGTGAACACAAGGAGATAAGCAAAGAACACAAGCAATTAGGTAACTTAACCCTGCTTAATTTACATCAGTAGGTAGCTGCTCTGCAGTCTCATCTGCAGGTACCTAGGAATAATTAATATAGTCAGTAATAATTCATTCATTCAGTCTAATCAAAGGGTTTGGTGATTCTTTATACATTTTCACGCCCATTTCAAAGATTTTCACTATAGTTCTGAAGAAAATGTGCTTTCCCAAATACTCTGCCTTTCTGGTAAACATCTGCCATCCGTACTGTACTGCTCCTGGTAGTACACCAGCCTTTTGATGTCTTGTAACTTACAAAAATTACTGGAATTTTACTAACAAATAAGACCTTCGTCTCCAGACTTGACTCCCAAAACTTCAACCACTATACAAATAATGCCCTGGTTTTATCAGAGTATGTACAGTACCAGAGTATGTTACAGAATTATCTTTAATTTTATTCTTTCTGTGTCATTTGATCCAGGTAATTAAAAAATAAACAGATAAACAAAACAAAAAACACCAAAAACAATAATCTGAGGGACACAAAGTGAAATAAGATACATTCTGTCTGAATCAGTGACAGAAAATATGACGGAAGTAAAGAATAGAGTCTTTTTTTTATTTTTCAGGCTGAATTCTTATTCTAGCTAGATTGGAAATCACTTATTTGGTGTTTTGAACTGGCCCTTGGCTTGTCAGCTGGCCAAGTCTGTAACTAGACATGGTAATTTGGGTCTGGACCCTTGGAGATACTGCACAAGGAGCAAAATGAACCTCACTGAGTCACTACCACCCTCCTGCACATGTATTGAGAGCACCAATGGAACTCATTTATTCAAGCTTTTGTAAACTCAATCTCTCAGAATCCTGAATTAGCCTGCCTGTTGCTTTCCTGTCTATAATAGAAAACGAACGGTAACAGAAACAATAGTAAACAAGTCATTATCTCCTAAACTGCTGAATAATGTAGAATAACGTATAAGATAAACCTATCATCTAATCTTTAGAGTTTGTTGGAACTTGCAAAAAGGAATAAAGGGTAAACAGAAATTGCTGCCTGGGATTCCAGAGCTACTGCTCGCTGTGCTGTTTCTGCTGGATCAGCCTGTCCCATTCAAAGCTCAGGAAGCACCGCTGCCATTAGCCTCCATGCAGACCAAATACTCTGACAGCATAGCCTGAATTTCCAGCAGCTCTCAGCAATCCTGTCTGTACATTTTGTCTTCATTACTGATACCATGGAACGATAAACAATTCTGCTATTGGCAGTTTGTTTATCAAAAATATTACAAAATTACTGCCTCAAATTAAAACAGGAAAGATTATACCAAAATCATGAAGGACAGTGTTGCGTCCTGCTGTTTCAGCGGTGAAAACTTTCCTTAGTTTATCAGACCAGAATCCATCCCCTTCTCTTCCACTTTCTTTTTTTATGCTAACCCAAAAGGAATGCAGGCATGCTGCCGTTAAGCATCTGTGTTCACTTGACTGTTCAGGCCAAACTCTCTTTCCAAGTTCACTAAAATATGCAGAGTTATGCCAGCAGAGAACTTGCCCTCCTGTACCCTCCCTTGCTGAGAAGCGAACTTGCTTGTCCTTAAGCCCACGTTTCTACATTTCCAGAGCAGAAACACATTGTGACTTTAAATATAGACGGTCCGTTTGTGGCTTTGCGTCTCATGTTACACGCAGACAGCCTGGGACTCTAAACAGAAGTTGGGCAGCACCATTAATAGTTTAGAAAAGCATCAGGAAGCTTTCGAAATGCTCTATATTTTCATTCCTGGAGGTGGAGTAGGGAGGGAAAAACATTTAAATTTTCTTAAACCAGGATTTAGACGGAAACATTACTGAGTTTGCTTGGTTCTATTCAGGAGCTGGAGTCTGCAGAGCCGTTTCAGTTCTTCACACACGCACACACACACAAAGAATTAAAAAGGAAACCAGTTTCATTGCAACTTCTCTCCTTCAGGATGAGTCTCAGGCATTCTTTTTTTTTTTCTTTTTCCCTTTCACATGAAACACATTTGACAATCCTTTCCTTAAGCGTCAGATTGGTAAACCCACTCTTACTGCAAGGAGGGGGGATAAGGGTACTCACGTGGTTGAGATGTCGTATTGTTTTGGTAACTCATAATTTACGCCTTTGAAAAATGCCTTATTTGTGTTGACAGCCTCTCTTCCCTGCTCAGAACCGACGGCGGGATTGAACAGAACAGCTGGAAGAGCCCAGGAAAATGCGGCTCTTGTTCAGGCTCTCCTTTCCTGGCTCCTGACCCCTTTACAACTGGAAAAGGAAACAGCACATGTGTCATTCTCTTTTGCCTGTGTAGCTCACATGAGCGGGGAGGGGCACACATTTGCAGATAGCAGTAACTGTATTCAAGTTTTGCAAGTTGGATGTATTCCATCCTTTTGCTTTTACAAGCCAGCAACCAGTGGAAAGAAAATGCTCTTTACATTCTCAGGCAAATACAGACGCACCTATTAGTTTCACCTCCCAAGCCCTTACTTAAGTGCAAAACTCACTGCCTTGTGAGTCCCCTCAAAAAATGCCCGTCATTAGTAGGTGAGATCAAGATCAGAGCTTCCAATTTTTATTGCCCAGCAGCATCCTTACACTCACAGTCTGATCCTGTCCTTTTAATGGGTGAAAGTTGAGAATGGAGTTTACTGGGTCAGAGGGGTTGCATCTGCATAGAGTGTGAATCTGAACTGCATTCAGAGTAAGGAATAACATGTGACTGAGACACATGGGTGTCTCCAGTTCTGGCTCTAACACAGGATTCTTGTGGCATCTTGGACAAAGCACTTCATCTCTGCCTCAGCTTGTCATCTGCAGAAAAAAGATGATGTTTTTTTCCTTCTAGTCTCGGTATTTGTATTTTAATCCACAGGTATGGATTTATAAGCGCTCTTTATAAATAGAATATTTTCATTGGTCTGCATGGGTTGATTATTCCTACTCTGCAGCAAGGTTTTCAGCTTGAACTAGGCTACCAGCTCCCCTGTTTATATTGGTACCACTAGCTATTTCTGTGCTATGGTGCATCCACTGTATATGCACATTTTCTATTACTGCACACTGCAGTTACTATAAGTGTGCATATACAGTGAGCAACATGAGCTGGGACTTCTAGGTCCTACCAAAATACAATTCCTTTATAACACATCTGTCCTAGACAGTATGAAGAGTGGGTGAAGTTTTCGTTTTCCTAGCCTCTGTGAGTCAGGATGAGTTAGCTGCCTGTCTGTGACAGCAAAAACACAGTGCCCATTGGAATGGAAATGGAAAAAAAACAGACTCATGAAATTCAGGCTGAGACTCATCCTGTTTTGTAAAATTGTTGTAGGATATTTCTGTGAAATCATCTCAGTAACCTCCTGCAAGAAATCATTGCTGTGGACTTGGTTCATAGCATTTACTTAACAGCTATAAGGTGGAAAGACCAGTGACTTATTTACATGCCAAAGCCAAATAACAGCTTGTTTGTGAGCGCAGATACAGTAAATGACTTGGGTCAGCACTTTCCAAGCTCACTGTAGAGAGCTCTGGAACATTCAGTGATAGACGCAACAAAGCGAGGCAAAAAACAAAGAGGGAAAGATAACAGCGAAAAAACTCCTGACATTATTACCTTGGCTTCAACTGGCAAAACTGATTTACACCGAATAGCTTCTGCATGGAAATAATGAAAGGCATGTTACTTCTGTATGTGAAGCACAGTGTGCACAGGTAAAATTACGCCTTTCTGTCCTGGGGCATGAGAAATGTTGTGCAAATTGGCTATGTTTAAGTCCATAGTCATCCAGATCCCTTAATATTTTCTGAACTCCTGATGGAAAGAGTTCTCAGCCATTGTAACTGAGCTGAAAGCACTCCTGCCTTCATTATGTTATTAACAGTGGTTGAAGCACTTCTTAGACATTTTGTGAAGGGTCACTTAAAATTTCAAACACACTACACCTGAGCTACCTTAAACTGAGCGTCATTATCTTCTACTGCTTAACCCCACACATCGATGCAATGTTTCCTTTATCTGTCTTGGTTCTTTTTCAGGCTACTCTTTTATCACTAAAATCACTGGGAAAGAATTGCTGAAGCTTACATAATGAAATTCTGGTAGAACCAAGCCCACATGGTAACATCCCCTTTAATCCCTTTATTTTTTCACTTTTCTTAAGAAGTATTTTTTGCTTATTGAATAGACTCGAAATCTCAGGAAATCAGGAAGCCTGGGACCCATTTCCCTAGGCTGTTTCTTGCCCTCAAGTAAACCATTGAAGAGACCCTCCTTGACCTTTCCCACTCATCATTAATGGGAAATACGTGAGGCTGAAAAAGGAAGTGAGCACGACAGTCCAGCACACTTCCGGAGGAGCTTGAGACCAGGGCAGGAAACAAAGAGCAACCCAGTAGTCTCTGCCTCCCCCAGCCTGCCATCTGCCCTTGGGGGACAGGAGAAATCAAATGGACCTAGAGAGAAAGACTGCAGTGGAAAAAAATATGTGATAAATCATTGCTTTTCAGCTCATCTGAACAGCCTCCTAAACTTTAAAGGTTGCTTCTATCAGAAAAGCCCACCTAAAAGTCAAAAACATGGAGGTAGCACAGAGATACCTGAAAGCATTTTTTAATCCAAAGGCAATGGCACTCACACAGGGTCTACCAGATTTGTAGGACAATGTGGGGATGCTGAGAAGTGTGTCAGCTGTGTGGCCTTAATTAGCCAATTACCTGTTCTTCTGTGGCCATCACAACCTCATTAACCTATGGAAGTATTTGTTTCCTGCTCTGGTGAACACTTTTGTATCTCCAACCTTTGAAAGCTGAGAACGTTTTTCTAAGCAAAGAAACAAAAATTCCCTTTTTGTCTCAATAATGCTTTCAAATATAACAGCCCTTTCAGGTGGCAGCTCAGAAGAGAGACCTGGTGGTAACTGCAACTTCTCCTTCTCTTAAGCAGAGCCATGTAATGAATTCATAATCAGGCCCATGTGGTTGTTCTCTTTGATACTATCTTGCTCCAAGGTAAATGATATTTTACAGTCGTTCAGGCTTGGCAAGTCCATGTCATGGGCTGCAGCTGTTGCTCCCAACAGGAAGGAAAGGTTTAGGTTGCACTGAAAGGAAAATGAATAAATAAGCTAAAGGAAAATGTATCTTTCCAGGAAGCTATGCCTGACTAGGAAATCAAATTAAAAATCCCTGTATTTTTTGGATTTTTGTGACAAAACATAATGCAAAGCTTGTAGTCTCAGACTGCAAAAATCATGGTAAGACTCAAAGAAGCTGATTCAAAAGCTCTCAGTAGTATCCTTTGCTGCCCACTCAGTGCAGCCTTCAAGCCTCAGAGGAGGTGTTTGGATTCCCCGCCAGGACCTTTGAGGAGTGATTATAGAGGCAGCTGAAGTTCTATTCTGTTGTGAGTTCTGGAAGTGTCCCATGCTTGTATTGATGACTGCAATTACATGGCAGTGTGTACCAGCAGGCAGTGTGCCGTGACCACCTGTCTACAATGCCATGATGGTGTTGGCTTTCTCTTCGCCTCTGCTGGCTACAAACTTCAGTCTGTCATAAACATACTTGGCTGTGTATGGTTGGGATGGATCCCAAAGTATGAAGACTTATTGCAGGTTAAGGAGGGATAAAGCTACAGCACAGCAGGTGCTAGGCCGTGTCCTGACAAAGGGACACTTCATACAAAAAGTGCTCCAGGAAATAATTTGTCTCTGAACCCTCTGAAACACCATTTTCTACAAATTATCTTCCTCTCATTTCCGGAAGGAAAAGTATTCTATTTATTTGTTACCGCATGCTGTTGCACCTTTTATTTTTTTTGTATGTAAATAAATATTTTCTCAGGAGAACCTCCAATATCCATACAATACAAATCCTCAAAACAAGCCATCATTCTTTGTAGGACAGTCAGTGAAACAGATATATAAGAAGACTCTGTGCCTTCTCTTTTGCACGATGCTTGGCTTTCCTTTAACAGTAGTTAGTTTAATTTTATAATGAAGGTAAAATGGGTAAGGCCAAGAGCTCAATGGACAAAGAACCACAAACACTCTGTCATTGTGTAGAATATTTTCATATCCAAAGATCAAACAGATTGCCTTAAAGCAACTGATTTCTGCACCTCTCAAATCTAATACCTGATATCACTGAAACACATATCACTGTACTTGTACTCTAGACCAGACAACAGGATGCTGACATGCTGTTTGATAGTGCACGTTCCAAACAGCAGAAACACAAGCTAGGTGGATGTGGTAGAGGTACTTCCTAATATCAGCTCTTGCTGAGCTCAGGAAATCTGAAAGCAGGCTTTGGTGCTTGAATTTCTCATAACAAAAGAACTAAAGATAAATATTATAAAGCTAATTATGCTCAATTTTAAAACAAACAAGATGGAAAGCTTTCTCAAACAACACAGAATTAATGAGTGGAAATCATTATTGCTAGGAGTTTAATTAAATCTTCAGTTTGCAAACTGCCTTTCCTGTTTACGTAATTGGAACTATATTATCTGTAGCACAATTTCAATAAGATATTTTCTTTCTGGGACTCTAAAATTGCAGATCTCCAAAATGTCTGGAAAATGGAAAGTTAAAGAGTCTTGATACCTCTGGAGGCTGATGTGTTTTATTACCCAAGTGCTAAGTTATGCTCTCACTGCTAGTTAAGCGTACATCAAGATCCTCTCCGAAGTTGGTTGTCCATCATCTTTGCTGTCTTTGTGTAATATGAGCTATGGGCGAAAATCTCTTGAACTTTAGCAAGGGTTTCACCTTCTTTAATCTTTCTATTCTGGATGGATCAGACATGGGCAGGACACATCAAATGCTGAGATTTTTCTAATTGTTTTGATCAACACTGCTGATGGGGTACATCTAACAAGGGTGTTGGATGAGTGTATGTGCTTTAAGTCCACTTTCTGTGTTATTGCAACACAGGCACAGTCAGATTGGCAGATGACACTTCCTGAAATATAATAACTGAAGTATTTGCTCTCATTTTTAGCTTGCCTGTACTGTCCTCTGTGGAGGAAAGGACACCAAATTAAGATTTTTTTCTTCTACAAATGCAAGATCAAAAAACTCTTTCTTCTCTTCACTGCTACTGGTGAATCTGCAGCTCAGAGTCTCTGTGCAAGATTGCCAGCTATTCAAAGGTACTTATCCTACAAAATAATGCTGTCTTAGAATTTTTATAAGTACACTTTCTTAATAGCTTTGCTAGATATCTTTAACATCTTATTGGTGTTGTAAAAGTCTGACTTAGTTTTATTATCAGACTGCTTTCCACAGACTTGGATTAATTATAAAAGCAGAGATATTGCAGCGCAGACTTTAGCGTTCCAATGCATTATCTGAGCACAAAGCTGGCATGTGATAAAAACATAGTTACGCTAAGTGAAACTGCAGCACCATGAGGATGTATGCAAAGACCCTGAGACCCTGTTGCTTAGCACTGCTCCTATCACTTTGCTAAAAATAACTCCACAAAGTTCTTTAGCCCAGGGGAACTTCATTTTTCTCACAGTTCATGATTTCATTTTTATTTATTTTTGCACAACCTCAAGCTCATATAATCTTTTTCTTTCATTCTGCAACTTGCTTAAGGAAATATAAATATGTTTATGTTTACTAAGTCAAGTTGCTTCCATTGTTAAGTGATTAATTAAATAACTAGGAGATGTAGTTGACAATTCTAATTGAGTTTAGTAGGATCACACCAGTAGCTCAGGAACAAAGTGCAGATCCAGCTCCTCTCAAGCACCTCTAGGCAGTGTTCCCCACTAATCACTAGTTGCAGTGTTTATGAATCCATAGGCTCTCACAAATCATTTCCAAAGTTGCAAGTGATTACCACAGGCAGGGTATACCTCATGATCACAAACGAGTTTACAAGCTCCCAGCTCACTTCTCTATGGATACTGTTGTGTTTTACTTTTAATTTTATTCTAAACAATTCACAAATCAACAGATACTATTTTTTTTTTTGGAATCCTGACTAAAATCCTGGAATAAGCTTATGGTTAGAATGGAGAAACACTTCTTCCTCATTTTCCAGGTGATGTATGCTAAGGAAAAAAACCTGTTTTTGAAGCCTATATGCACATGTGTTACTTACCACCAGATTAAGGTAACATAACGTTCAATCACAGCTGGCCCAGTGAGGCAATCAGCTGTGTCCAATAAGAAGAGAGGGAGCCTCCCTTCCTTCTGTTTGCCCCAGAAACCGTTGATGTACTGCACCTGCTTCTTGCAGCAAAGTACAAGTTATTGAGCAAGGAGCAGTGAATGTTTTTTCGTCTGAGAGCCAGCGTGGATGGAGCTGCACGGAGTTCAGGCAAGTTCTTGACGCCCTGGTGTGTTAGGCTAGATAGAGCCTGGGTTTTTTTTCTAGTACTTGTTGAGTGCTTTGAGCTTGAAACACGCTACAGAGATCTTATTGACGCTTTGAATTGTGTCTTTGGCTCCCTATTAATATTGGAATGAATTTGCTTAGTGCGTGTGAGAATCATTGCTTTGGTGTCTTTGGATCGTGAGAAACTTGAGATCAAAATATTGCCTTAGTTACGTTCCTTTTAAAATTTCTGTAAACTGTAAATGAGAACGTTAGTGTTGTTCTGCACAATGATGTGAAGCAAAGTCTGTTTCAACAATGGCTGCTGCTGAATACTTTAATGTTTCTTTAAGCAACGATGCGGTTTTGTTTTCTTTCACATGCATATGCACGTGATCTTAGTGTTAATCTGCTGTGAAGCTTTGAAGAGCTAACTCTTTTTTTTTTAAAGAACACTAGAACTGAATTAAAATAAATGGGAACCTTAATTAAGTGCAATTTCTCCTTACATCTCATCACATATTTTTCTGTGCAATCTATGAAAGTTTGATTGTCTCTGTGTTCGACCCTGGATAGGCCACGCTTTAAGTACTATGTTGAATGTTGGACTCCTCTGTACGAGAAAGACATTGAGGCCCTGAGGTCATGAGAAGGGCAATGAGATGTAAAAGGCTCATATCTTCTCCAAAAGAATGGTTGCAGGCTGCGCAGGCTGCACAGGGAGGTGGTGGAGTCAGTGTCCTTGGAGGTGTTCAAGAGCCATGGAGATGTGACCCTGAGAGCAGTGGTTAGCTGGCGTGGGCAATTGTAGCACTTTCCTTGTATCTGATCTCACTGAATAGGTGATGATAGGTACTTGATGTTTTCTGTATATGAAGTCAATGTGGTTTGACAAGTTTTGTCCTCCAGAGAAATTCAAAATGAGAAATTTCAATTAGGGAAATTCAAAATTTGTCTGGAAAAAAAAAAAAAAAAAAGGCAGCTTCCTATTTCATTTGTTATCAGGTACTACTTTTGCTGCTAGCCCAGGTGTAGGATGAGCTAATCTTTTCCCATCAATCTCCATCTAAATAACTGGTCGTGTGGTACAACTACCCTAGTGTTATTCCTGCCTTGATGCAGAATGTGTTAACAATTGTATCCAGTTAGCTGCACCTGGTAATAAATTAGCTGTTCATGTGTAAGAACAACATAACCCTAGAGTTGCCATTGACTTACTAGTGAATTTAGTGGCAAATTGAATAACTATGGACAATATGTATGCATTGATAACACACATATTTCTGTGTGTATATGCGTGTGTTTACAGTCTGCTTTTTAACAGCACTAAGTTGGTATCTTATAAGTTTTGGAAGGGTGACTCATAAATAGTATTCATGAGCTTGCTCTAATAGTAGAGGAAGGACTGTTTCTAGCAATTCTCCATACTGCTGCTGAGCTGATATGGCAGAATTTCATAGTTTGCTGGCAGAGAGCTTACAGTTACTTGGATTCCTTAAAAGAATAGAAGTACGGTTTTAATGTGCTGGTAGAAAAGGTTGAAAATATTGATTTTTTTTTTTTTTTTTTTTTTTATCATTGGGAGGGGGGAGGGGGGAAAAGAATCCTACAGTTCAAATATTAATTAGAGAAATGTAGGTATGAGGGTTTTTCCAAAAGTAATGCCTTCTATTAAGTTATCATGCAATATCAGAGGCAGATTTCTGTGATATGGCAGAAATTGAGCTTCCTGACAATATTCCATTATGTTTTGTTTCTGTGTGACAGATGGCAGGAGTGGGGCAGTCTGACAAAATGGTGTCTGACATGGAAGTGTGCATTAATCTTTCTATTGTCTGAAGCACCTGGGAAGAGCAGGTGTCTTCTTGAAACTAAACTTCAAAAAGTACTATGAGAATCTCATCATTTACAGATCTTTGTAAAAAGACATCAATGGCTGACCTCACATCTTCTGGGAATTGTAGTGTCCTAAACTAACTCCTGCTGTCTTGCTAATATTTTGTAAAACAAGCTTCATTGACCTCTTTCCAGCTTGTTATTTTTTTGAATGTTTTCTGAAAGCCTCCTGAGCACTATATGCTCAGTTTCCTTTATGCCCCATGAAACAGTTTTTTTTTTTGTTTTTTTTTTTTGTTTGTTTGTTTGTTTGTTTTTTGCTGCAATGAAGAGTATGAGAAGCTTGATCCTCTGACACTGTTTAGTTCTTGATGGGAAACTGAATGGGACGATCATATATAACATGATAACTTCAAAGGTAACAGTCTGCTCACAGTACTGTAACATACCTCACAGTACAAAACAACAAAAATTTAGCATTTGTGGTGTTGGTTCTCCCTAGTGCAGCAGCAAAGCTTCACACAGAGTGAAACAAACTGTATGTTACATGTGTTACTGTATGTAATGAGCATGGGCCTCTACTTTCCACAGTTCCTACTTGTAGCTGTGAGTCTTGTTTGACTTGAAGGATGGCCTCAAAGGGTTTTGTGAACTGGGTGAATTCCAACTGCAGATTCAAGAAGTTCAGTGGCAGAGCTCTTCCTTTCCTTTTTGATAGCAAGGAATAGGTATATATTGAAGTGCAGTAGGTTTATGATTCATATGTGACTAAGACCTTGCTGCAGAAATGCATCTGCTTGGCTTAGCAAAAAGAAAGTCAAGAGGTAATATTATTGCTTGCAAGTATATCTCTGTGAGTGTAATATAGTGGGCTTTGAATCTAGTGGAATAAAGTTTTTTGAGAGCTAACAGTTGAGGATCTACTTCATAACAATGCAAATGAGGGGAAAAAAACCCCACAGTTTTAAAGTAAGGTTTGGAACAAAGGATTGAGAATAAGTACTTTTTTCCATTTAAATATTCCAGATACCTTGCTGGGGAAAAAAAAAAAAGCAAGTTATTAGCTGGTATCATCCTGTGATTTGAGTGGCCTCGAACATATTAATCTCTGAATCAGCTGATGAAAATTTGTGGCCTGTAAAGCACACAGTATCTGATTACATGATTGTGATATCTCTTCTGTTCCTAGAGGCTACATGCTGATGAAACCATCTGTATTAGCTCACTCCAGAGTTTGCTGTTATAAAATGGCCCAAGAAACAGTTGCTAGTCCAGTAGTCACTGTAAACTGCCTCTTTGATTCTGCTGTTGCGTGTATGTATGTAGACTTGAGACCTAGAAATTAAGTTTCATGAGCACAGGATGAGGCATGTCATCATGTGAGCTATCAGTGTGATATTTTAAAAGCTGCTGGCTGACTGCAGAGTGATATGCAAGCATACACATGAAGCACATAGGGAGGCAGTGGATGTGTATCAGAGACAGCAGCTGATATATCAGGTCTGGTAAACCTTCTACCAGAAGAGAAAGATAGATTATAATATCAAGCAGAGTATTAACTCTTTTCTCTTTGCCTATAGAGATTTTTATTTCCTGTATTTGTACAATACTCATTGTTAGTTTGGATGATTAGTCCTTTTACTTTGTTACTTCTGGGCCTACATTACTAAGATGCAGCCAATTTTCTGTTATCCCACCATAAAAGAATAAGTCTGTTGCATTTGTGCTTGGTCCTGTGAACTTAAAAGAGCATGGTAACTCCAGATTTCTCATTAAGTGTATGCAACATGATTCATGTTTCACTCTCTTAAAAGAGAAGGCCAGATTCTTTGCTGATGTAAAATGATAGGGCTCAGCTGGAAATAAGAGATCCTGACCCAGAGCTCTTTGCTCAGAGAGAGTAACTAAGTGGGAAGATAAATTGTTTTCTACTTTATTCCATGACTTCAATACAACTACTTTTCTCAGCATGAACCCAAGTCATCAAAGTTTTTTGCTGTAGAGTCATTCACTACAGACTTTCTCTGATAACCTGCTGCAAACATTAGTGTGATGCCACAGCTCTCTCACACCTGCACTTACAGTTTCTAAAGAGTTTTGTGTCCTCTGTACAACATGACATGTTCCTTGTGATGTAGCCTCTTTTTCCTTGATGTGACAAATATATTCTATGAACAGAAACTGCCTTGGTGTTACTTTCTTCAAATGCTTTGGAAAGGATGTGGCATTAATGGTAAAAGCTAACAAAATATATGATAAACAAGTCTAGGATGGTTAGGTGTGTGACAGTGAGAAGTAGGAGTTAATCATGTGGTTAAGTAAAAGATAAAAGGTGATAGTAGTAGTTCTAATAACAATAGGAAATTAGATAATGTTGCACAATGAAGTAAGGAAGCAAAAGGAGCGTGGGGGGTGTATTCTCCATTGTTTTAGAATCAAACAAAGGAAAAATGAAGATGATGACTATTCTGTCCACAGTGGGGATGCAGTAAAGTAAACCAAGCTACCTCTGAATGTACTCTGCTGTTCACAGTGTCAGGAAGCAGGGTGGGTGTGCTGTTCTCTGCTAGAAAGAAAAGCATCCCTGGCAAAGTTCTGTTCTTACATAGCCATGTTGCTTCTGGATGTATATCTACTAAGTAAACTATCTTTGCATGTCACACACAGAGTAGGCATTTTCTAAACCACATGCAAGAGATCACACATGAGGCTTCTTTTGAGCAAAGTTTGAGTACCTGAATTACAAAGGCAATGTTTAATAATGTAATCAAGCCAGCTTTTCTAGATTCCTGGGAGCCAAATATTATGGATGCTCATGGGCTGGGCCAACTCCTTGTCTCAAATAGCTTTTCACAGTGAGAAATACAGTCTCTCCGCTCTGTCAAGCAGTGTAAAACATAAGTTTTTGCTCCTTCCTTTTGTAGCTGATACTCTCTGGTCTATCTTGGTAATTGTTGTCAGTTCAAGCTAACATTCCCAGAAACGTTTATCTCAATAGATACATTTTATCTCCTTTTATCTTATGTGAAGTTCCTATCAGTCTTTCAGGATCAGGTTTTCTAATGTCTGGGTGATGCTTATGAGGCATCTGCTTTGAAAGCTGAGAGAGCCTGTTACTATGTTAACTCAGTTCAGATTATATAATCTACAAATCTACTGAAGGTTCTGAAAGGAGCTTGTGGCAAAGTAGCACTGTGTGTCCTAGAATGGGGTTGCAGGCTCTAGGATCAATTGATGCTCTCTTGGAAAATTTTTCTTTCTAATGCTGTGCCAGTACAGATTTGCCATTAGACTTCAAATGTCTCAGGTGTATTTATGCATCTTGCTAGCAGGGAAATAACTTCTTGGGAGACAATGAGAAAGATGGAGATGAATATGGATGAACTCCTATTGTCAATGCTTTGGTAGAGAGGTGACTTCCAAACCAATGAATGATTCATCAATGATGAATCTTCGTATTACCTCACAAGGCAGCTGGTGGTGGATGCCATCACAAGAGAAATATTGCTTTGTCAAGGTCAGCGCAGATATTTTATTCTTCCTTCATGTAGAGGATCCTGTAATTGTTCTTGATCTACAGTTATGGCCTTCCTTATTTAAGTGTACTAATAAAAAGTGTCTTGGCAAATTCTTGCATCATAATTTGCCTTCTTAAATGTTATGGATTCCTCCTTTTCCTATGATAAATATTTTTCATGGTTTTAAAACTGTTGAGTATTAGTTCTATGCCAAGCAATTAGAAAATGTCATTCTTGTATGTGCAGATATATCTGTAGACAAAAGCAAACAAGTAACAATACCTCAATCACCAAAAATATTTGGTGTAACGCTGTTTTTAAATATGGCAAAAATTCATGTGTCTGTGAGGTCTGCTGATACAATAGTAAGATGGTTCATAACTCTTGCACAAATTAAGATGAAATTAACAAGGTTAATTGCATATGCGGATCAGTCACCTCAGTTCTTCCTGTTCTTCAGAAAACCTTGGTTCCATATGCATCATTTTCACAGTGGGACCAAGCTCAAATTCTGGAAGACTTGTTCTTATAGTGCTGTAGTCTAGAATCTGGAAAAGGAAACAGCATCCTCAACATGTAGTATACAGTTCTACCTCTATAAGTGCTGAAGACTGAATGGATTCTGTCTGCCCTTATCTCATCTAGTCAACTGCAAGTCAGTCATAGTAATGACTGTAGTAGCTGAGCACCATGTTAATAGAGAGTTATTAAAACTTATAAAAGCTGAAGTCTCTGCTTAGCACCCTTTAATGCAGGAAGAATATACAACCATTTGATGGTCTGGAGCAATGCAAAATTGTCCCAGAATAAAAGGACTGCTGAAGCTTTCTGCTTATCCTGGACTTCCTAATGCGTAAAGCACTTAGTGAGGTGAAGCAAGCAGAGTACTTGCTGCCTGCCTTCTGGCTATCCTTGGAAATGGGAAACCATCTATTTTTTTCCTAATAAAACAGACAAAATTTAAAGAAAGTAGATCTTTGTGGTATGCAGTAGTGGTACGTTTTTCTTTTAGTAATTTGTGACAGGAGGAAAGTGGATTCACAGAGAAAAACCAACTGGGTCACTCTAAAGAACTGCTTTTTCCCTGAAGGTATCTGAAACTGTAGTGAAATTACCTAGCTTCCTAAGTTCGATGTGTTTATTCTCTTGAGTTTTTTGGAGGCTTTCTCAATTTCAGACCATAAGCAAGTTATTCCTCTATCCATTCATCTATCGCTGTTTGTTACCGAGGCTTGGCTTTGTGTTGTGTGATGATAGTTCTATACATCTACATAAAGAAAAATATTGAGTAGAATTGTACTTATGGTGTTGCTTGTTCAGATCCTCACCAGTTCCACTGCTTCTCCTGCTCTTGCAAAACCTCTACTTAGTTTTAAAAGAAACAAAGGAGTTTGTCTTAGTTGAGGGTTTGACTGCTTTGCTTCCTTTCTCCTGATGTGCTGCTATATGCTTTCTGAAACTTGGGAGATCTCTTGATGAACATTTTGTTACCTAGCTACGAGTCCCATTTGTAGTTATCTGGTATTTTAATTCTTACAACTAATATGCTTAAACTTGATTCCTCCAAATGGAGGGTCTGGTCCTGCATATCCCAACCAAATCTTGTCTTTTCTAAACACCTGCCATTAATCATAATTAGAATTTAAGCTAAAAAAAAAAAAAGCATGGGTAAATGGGCAACAGGCTTCTTGCTTCTGCTAGATCCTCCTGCTGTATTTATGAGCACTGCTTTCTGGGTACCTGCTATGCTTAGATGTTATATCTTTGGATTTTTGCAAACTAAACCCCTGGTCCCTTTCCCTGCTTTCACTGATCTTGTTCACAACTTGCTTACTCATGATGATGTATCAAAGATTCTGCTGGAATCTGTGTAAGACACATCCATTGCTCCACACTTCAAAGGATCCTATATAATGCCTTCAAAGCTGTGAATCAGGCTTCTTTCAAGTGATGCTTTCTCAAAGATGTCTGCTTGCCTAATAAATGCCTTCACTTTCCTGGTAATGTATCACTTCCACTCAAGTTGAGAAATCAAAAGGCTGCTTCTAGAAGAAAAGCTAGACATGAACTACAACAGTCTCTCTGTTCATCAGTCTTACACCTTTTGATATTTAGCACAAAAGGAAGAAGTTTGAGCCCTTAATACAGCCCTCGGTTCCTGGGGAATGGTGATGCTTCCAAGGCCTGTGTGTTTTCACAGCTGCCTTATACTGATTCCAATCAGGTCAGAAAAGAAAGGACAGAGCATGATGATCATTTGAGCACAAATTGGACTTCTCTGTGCATTTTGTGAGATGTCAGCTTTGAGCTGAGGTTCCCCTTTTATAAATTTTAATGTGTAAAATTGATGAATATACTGAGTACACTGATCACTTGCATTGCTTTCCCTTAGTCATAAATGTTTCCAGTCCATGATTATTCTAATTCTTTTTAAATGTGGTTAGGCAGTGAGAAACCACAAATAAGAAATTCCTAGTTTTGTCCGTTTTTCATACAGGGGGGTCTAGACTATCTACTTCAGATGTGGATACAAACCCTGAAGAGTTTACAAATTGGGTATTGTGAATTTCACCATGGGTCTCACCATCTGTGCCTATATTGCCTATTGGTTCCTGGCAATAGAGATGATAATAGAGATTAAATCTACATTAGATGCTGCAGTACGCAGTCTGAATGTGGTCTTGAAATGTTATAGGATTCTTGAGTATAGACTCACAAGTATATTAGGTATAATAAAACAACAGTGGTTGACACATAATTAAAAAAGGATTTTACTGCGTTAAGTGTCTTTGGATAGTCTGGACTTCAGTTCTTTACTCTGCAAAGTTTTATTAATTTATCTGGGCAAGGATTTGTTTTGATTTGTGTTCCTTCAGCATGTGAATAACAAAGCAGGCAGTATGACATGGCTGGACAAACATTTTTATATATCCAGGAAGAAGGAAAGGAGTAGATTCATCATTGATGGGACAATACTAGGAAGCTATTTGTGGTCTTTGATAGAAAGATATGTTTAGGCCCCAGGAAAAGAAAAGAAAGAAAAAAAAAAAAAAAAAAAAAAAAAAAAAAAAAAAA